>NW_017534808.1:830957-876789 GCF_001853355.1 Bactrocera latifrons
TTTTATTACTTTAGGCTTTGGTTTTCATTTTTATATTTTTCATTTTCTTTTACGGTCACTAACGCGTGTCCTTATTGTGTTTGTTTTTCCTAGATATGTACATCGTCTTAGCAATGTATTATTTATCTTTATTTCTGTATGCCTACATAAATATTTGAATACGCCGTAAAATTGCAGCTGATATGCCGCATAAAACCAATCTTAGCACACACATTTGTAACCGAATTAATTGTGTGCAGAATAAGAGGTAGGTATACATATGTATTAAAGATTCGTATGCAGATTTTATGAGGCCAAAAAGTTAATAACAACAAAAATGTCTAGTCGCGAGCTCATTGCTCGGATTTCATTTCGATTTTATTCATAGACTTGCCTAGAGTTTGTATATATTAACTTGTATAGTAAGTCATCCCCTTCCTTTACACAAGTATGTACCAATATATGGTCCAGTAAAAAAATAACTATTATTTCTGCATTAAATTGAAGGTTTTCTGGAACAATTAGAAAAATCTTTTTTAAGTCAAATATGCTTCGTTTTGTACGCCAATTTATTGCGATTTTGAAGTTATTTCACAATGTCACTCTCATAGATACCCTCCTCCCTAGTGGCCAAAAACTTGGCTGACGATTTTCAAATATTCCCTTGAAGCGAGTTTTACACCAACAAGATTATTCTCTCTTATTCTCCAGCTAATGGGAATACCATACATGAGGTTTTTTTTGTGTTAACTCATGCACACATATATGAGCTTATTTTTGTATCCAGCAAAAATCGGTCAAATTTTTTTGCTTTTGAGCAATCGAAATAGTATTTCCGAACTGTAGTCAAATTCGACGAGTATCTTATTGTTATTTTAGTCAATTGGCCTTTCAGAACCTGGTGCAAATTTGACATCGAAATCCGTAATGGTGTTGACGTAGCCAAAATTGCGCATATCAAGACCATAAACACAAAATGCAGCAGTTAATAATTTTTTGTCACTACTTAATTTTGCTTCCAGACAAGAGTTTTAAAAATTTATTTGTAGCACATACAAAACCTTACCTGAGATAGAGATGCCTCAGTTCAACAACTCGCTTTTAACCTTAAAAAAATTTGAATCCCTTTATTTATAGAACTACAATGCTTAGTAGAAGCAAGCAGGGGCTTTGAAAAATTCCCACCAACATCGAAAGCTACGGTTTCATAGACCAATGCTAAGTCTAATCTCTTTATATATGGTAAAATAATCCAAATTCGAAAATTTAACATTTCGCATTTTCATATGCAAACCAAGTTCGATATTATCAAGACCTGATTAAAATCAAATATTTACCACTAAACATTTTTGAGAAATTTGTGGGACTACCAGAAAACATAATTTTCTCAGAATTCTTAAACGTAGCATTAGAGGTTTGATTCAAAGAATTTGGTAAATGACCACTCATTCACAAATATCAAAGACAGAGAGAGAAAGAGTTTTCTTCTATTTAAGTAAAGATAGTTTAACTGGAGAATTCTAGCACACAGAAGCCGTATTTTGTAATAAAATAGACTTCATTACCATGTCACATGAGCACAAATCAATTCCGGTCAAGAGACGCCAGCGCTAGGTAGTTACCATTTTTCAGTTATGGGGTTTAAAATGATTAAAATGATACGAGGATATGTTTTTTTTCCATGTATTGCATCGAATTTAGACCTGTTGTTAAATCCACACATATTTATATAATATGAAAATTCACAATTTTTAGAAATAGCTAAATATGCATTTATATTTTAATAATCGCATATTCTTAATACAATATTAAATAAAATTCTTATTTCTAGTAATTTGAACTTAATAAAAACAAGTAAGCAAGCGCTAAGTACGGATTCATCCGAACATTTTATACTCTTGCAACTGGCAAGGATTTATGACAGAGAAGTACCTTCAGCTACATAAAGCCCATTAGTTATATGGGGTCTAGGGTGGCTTTTCACCTGATTTTATTCATTCTAAGCCGAAACATATATCATACACTATTTTATGCAAAACTAGCTTTTTCAAATTTATTAAGATCACTCACATATTGGCAGATGAATGCGATATACGATCAACCGGAAGTTCGAAAATCTTTATAATAGGTGTGGAGAGAAGAGTGAGAGGAGTATTTACCAGATTCAAACCATTTCTAATATAATAAGATACTATGAAATAATTATTTCCGAATCTCAATTATATACCTCGCACATTGACCTTTATTTTTGGTTAAAAATCAACTACAAGCACTAGATCCACATATTACACAAACGGTTTTTCTTCGAGTTGCGCATTAGGTGGCACACCTCAAAAATACTACTCGAACAAAGTTTTGCCTTGATATATTAATTGATCCTTGATTAGGACGTCTCGTGGTATTTGCGCTGGGCGAATTATGTTGTTGTAGCTTTGGTGGTTTAGAAGATGTATACATTAAACTTATCGGAAAGCAAAGCCAAACCAAGTATTTAAAATTTGTTTACTATAAGTGCACTTTTCCTGTGTTAAATGAGATTTTTATACATACATTAATAGCGTTTTGTGGCCGAGGCAATGGTCCGATTACGCTAATATATGAACTTGTTTTTTTGTTTTTTTTTGCCACGGTTCATTAAGATATCTCTATTTTTACTTTTTTTTGTCAATTAAGAAAATATGCTCTAAATTCGCTCCTATAGGCCCTCTTCAGGGGTGCACCTAGTGTGACAGTTGATACTTTCAATTTCAGATCACAAATCAAAAATTTAAAAAGGATTTGAAAAACTATGAACAGAAGATGCAGAAAAGATTTTATAGTAATCGGATCATTGGTCTCTCAAGTAAATCTGAAAATTGCAGTTTTGAAAAGCTGATTGACTTAGCCGTCAACAATTTCTAAAACTGTAACCACTTGAGATAACGATTTCAGAATTTGTATACTATTTATAAACTTATAACCTCCCGACATATAATATGAAAAAATCTTTTTATTTCTTAATATTTCACGCAACATGTGCTCCTTAAGCAAGATTTGTAAAACCCAACATCTACTCACAGTAGAAAGCACAGCTCTATACTAATATTCAATAGAAACTGCTTGTATGCCACCAAAACATGCAAAAATGCACCAATCGTTAACCAATAAATAGAAATTTGTTGCTTATAAAACATATATAAAAACAACAACAAGTAAGTAAAAAATATGTATACATATAAAAACTCACCTGCATTGAAAAAGCTAAACCTAATTAATTATGAAACTGTGACAACACTTAGCTGCAAACAATCAATTTTAAGCGCTTACTTTACACTAACAACAACAACAACTATAATAATTAACTATGCTATTAAATATATAACATATTCGCTACAAAAAAATAAATACAATTTATTCTAGCCAGTAGTAATAAGCTATTATCGTCAACATAAAATTAATTTATATTCATTCAAGCACTAAAAAAGAACTTAAAAGATCTCATACAAATATAAATTCATTAAAATTACAAATGTTCGCTAAAAGCTTAAAATTTTTGGATTTATAAAAAATATTTCCATACAATTGCCCATTAAATGAGCAATTAAATAGAGGAAAAATAAATTTTAAACTAAAAATTCAAGTAAAGTTTGTTGGGAAGTAGCGTGTAAAAAGCAGACGAATTGTAAATAAATAATGTAATTACGTTAAGCGGTGACGAAAAATATAAAATTATATTTAAATAGAAAAAATATATTAAATTTACGTCATTAAAATTATGGCTATTAAATCCAGATAGACAAAATGTGGTTTAAAAAGTAATTTCATTGTTTTGTTTTGTTTTTTTATTTCACTTTTTACTTCTTTTTTTTTAATGGTACAAAATTTGCATAACAATTTATAAAATACCAGTAATGGTTATTGATAAATTAAATTCTAAATGTCACAAAAAATTTACTCGTATATAACACTATAAGGAAAATCAACTTTTTTTCGGTAACCGCATCAATTCTTTCAAGTGATTAAGTAACAAATAAAAGAGTTAATCCTCCGTTTCGAAGCTATCGCTCAAAATTTACATTTTTGTATTCGAAGTTCGAGATTAGAGTAATCGAAAAGCATTACTATTAATTATGGTAGATAGTTAAATAAATACTTTTTATTAAAAAAAAAATGGAGTCGACTTTGACTTTATCGCTTATGTCATACGAGCGTTGCTTATTATATGTATTTCGGGACCCGAGAACAACAAAAAAAAATTTTTTTTTAACCTTGAAAATCGCTTTTTTCTTTTTCAAAATATTCTCCATTAATTTTCCAAGCACTTTTGCAATACTGATTGATGTGCCTCCAAAAGATGCGTTCTGAATGCACGAATCGCTTCTTCATGTGTCATAAAACTTAGACTTTTCAGTCCACATTATCGTGGTGAAGATGGATCCGTATTCGGCAGTTGATTTCTGGAATCACAACTAGCAAATAAATGGAATTCACAGATCTGCGTTGCACTAGTAGTATGGCTGCAATCATTTGCTTGAAATCAAACAAAGTCGACTGCTGTTTACATTCGCGTAGATCTATGATTAATTACCTGGCACGAGGTCATAGATGCGTTTCGAAGCACCGCTATATTTTTTTAATATTTCTCTCAAAATAATCGACTCGAGTCTTTTTTGAGCGAGTGACAAATTGTGTGGGATCCAATGTGAATACATTTTCTCTGTTACCTCAATCTCCAGATAGCTTACATGACTGTTTCGCAGTATTTGTTTGGACACAGCATCACCATAGTTTCCGTAACTATGTAACTTTCGCAAATTTCGACTTTGAGTGATCTAGGACCTCCGTCACTATACCATTGATAAAAACTTGACGGAGGTAAATCGTAAAAACTTAAATAACAAAGCACTGTTGTTGAGTTAATCCACCTCGGAAGTTGTGAAAAATAATCACACGAAGATGTCGCAATTTCTTTGCATTTTTCGGCCGAGATGATATTTAGAGTTACTGCAAACAACACAAATGACGCCCGTATGACTAAACGTTCTGATCCCTTACAGCGTTTGTCCGGAAAGTTATAGGACTGAGTCGATTTAACAAAAATTATTTAACCAATCGTTACAACTCTTTAAGAACTTTTAAAATAGGCTGCTTCTGCGTCGATGCACCACTGCCAGTGCAATTTCCAAGCATTGACAGCGTCACGGAAGGCATTCTCCGGAATAGCCTTGAGAGCTGACGTGGATGCTGCTTGGATCCTCTCTGTCATCTCAAAATGATTGATTTTAATCGACCTTTTCAACCAAGGAACAAAAAGCCCGGCAGAGCCATATCTTGGCTGTAAGACGGTTGGGGAAGCGTTGGAATGACGGCCTTGGTTAGGTAGCTCTTCACAAGAAAGGCGGTGTGAGCCGGAGCGCTGTCGTGGTGCAACATCCGATCGACTGCGATGCTCAAATCATCCAAAATAGTCCTATTACTTTCCGGACAAGCCCTGTATAATATAAAAAACATCAAACTTTACGAAGTTTGACACTTTTTCTCGAGATTGAATGAAGACTTTTTCTAAGGAACTTTATTTTACTGGAGATTGATTCAATATTTTTATTTTTCTTAAAATATTCTTGGGGTCTTGATGTTACTTAATGAATGATTTTTAACCCCGCAGGGCTGTTAATCGTGGACAACTAAGTAATATTTCCTTCGTAAAAATTATGCATATAATTAATAGCAAATGACCAAAAAACTTATAGTAGGATTAATATGTGCTATTTCTTAATGCATTTAAATATATAGTACAATTATCTTTTATTACTAAAACTGATATCACAAATTTAATTTTTTTCCCATTTTTCCTTCACTAAATCGCTTCTCGGAAATCGCTGGTAATAAGTTTGTATAAAATATTTATATGCCGATATGTATGGCATACATATGTACATACATATATGTATGTATATTTGAAGCATTGCGTATAGACGCATGCAGAGCCTAAAGCGTAAATATTAAGCAATAAATTTTGCAAATTTCTAAAATATAATTGTATAGAGATTTATAAAAAATTATGCAAATATTAGGTACATAATGAAAAACTGCAATTACAAAAACAATATGCCTAAATTATTACTAATTATAATAAAAAAACGCCCAATATCGGCTAAGCTATGTACTATATCATACATATGTACATATAGTACTTACATATAGACGTGTACACCAATGATCAGCAATAAACTCATAATTTTTGTTAAAAAAAAAAACGACTAAAATAGTGGACAAATCAAAAAGCAGCTGCAAGAAGAACAACAACAGAGCGTAACTACTAAATTATCGAAGCCACCTTTTTGTTAGTGCAAAATATTAACAATTTATTAATATTTTTAAGACAAGCATACATAAATTATTATACAACAGTAAATATATATATATATATATATATACATAATTACCACTGAAAAAATTAGTAAAATAAATGCTGTAAAACATACATACAAGCCTAATAAGAATGTAATTACAATTATGTCAAGTATGGTATATAAAATAATAGTTATTAAACTTGCTAAAAAATTTTTAACAAAAATTCAAGCTGATAATATTATAAATTATAAAATAATGAAAGAAAAAACATTTTTGAGTGCAATTTGCAGTTAGTTGAACCATAAGTCAGATTATATGGTGCAGCTTTGTATGTAAGCGTAGTTTTTCGAAAAGTTTTCAAGCGTTTCATCGATCGCCTTGATCAGCAAAAATAATGATTACAGATATACAAATAAAGAAATATATTATATAAATAAAGAAAGGTTCATCAATAAACGGAACGACTTTGTGCATTTCTTTATTTTTCATTTATATTAAAATGACTTAACTAGGCATTGGTGAATGTTTTCGAAGACAAATAATATTTCTCCTAACAGATATATCTATATATTTTGGGATCTACGACGTTCAAGCATTTTCTACGAACATTTGTCAAGTATAGATAATGTACATTACGTTAAGACATGATTAACTCAAATTTGTATTCATTATAACAGGTCGATTGAAAAGACGCTGTCCTGACGGGTGAGTGGATCGAAAGAAGTTCCTGCGTTAATAAAGCATTGCTCTTAAGGGAAGAAATACTGCTGAAGCGAATCCAAGCCAGGATTGCTCAACATTGTTTGGCACTTGCGCCATAGATATCAACCGAATGATGAATTAGTATTCGAATTTCTTTCGCAACCATCGTATTCTTCAGATCTGGTCCTCAGCCATAACTATTAACTCATTTCAAAAGAATTCTAGCTAAGGAAACAATTTTCGTCCAATGGAGAGGTGATCGTCGAAAATTAAGCATATTTGGAAGCAAAGAACAAATCGTACTACAAAAATTGTATCGAAAAGTAGGAAAGTCGGGGTCTTTGTTGAAAACCGAAATTTACAAAAAAATTTTAGAATGGAAAAATCATTTCCAAGATGGCCGCGAAGACGGTGAAGATGACGAACATCTCGGACGGCCCAGCAGATCAATAACCGAAGAAAAAAGTGAAAATAATAGTTAGGTTGAGTCAAACCTCAATAAGGAATACTATCTAGATTATAAGTTCAACGTCGTTTGCATGAATCAGTTCGTGAAGCACAACAATAGTTCGCTCGCTTCCATTTCGGAAATTTCGATTTACGCTGATGGAATAATTTCTCTAGCGGAAAAAATAAGTACATTTTCGTTTATTTTTTTATTATTAGATTTAAAAATAAGAAAATACTTTTTCGACTACCCAACATCTTATTAAATAATACAACACCTATATAATTTTGTCCCAAATGTTCATTGATATTAGTAGATAGGCTAAGTGCGCCGTCTTTAAATGCATTCTTCTCTAAACAATGTTTTAGAAGTCGAGATTTCTCGAGAACTACTACCGATCTTCATGTAATTTTACACAGATAGTTATGGCAAAAATTGTAAAGACTTAGACGAAGGTTTTTATTTTCGATTAAAACTCCAGAAATGGCCTCGCAATGCCCGAGTTGAAAATATTCTTTTTCCATAATTTCAGCATTTCTTTGTTAATAATGCATAGTATGTTTATAACAATAAAAAAATTCTAATGAAGTATTTAATTTTTATATAAGAATACCAATTTTTAAAAAAGGCTGTGTTTACCCGAGCAAACCTATGTAACTCCTTAACTAAATACTTCGAAGGCAAACTAGCTGTTTCGTCATTTTCGTTGAATTTAACATTTCTGAGGTTATTTTTAGAGTTATTACGCTTTTAGTAGTTTCTTCTATTCCACTCATTTTACGTTGGGCATTTTGATTGTCATTGCTCTCATAACTTATGATATACGTACAAATACACATTCAACAAAACATATTAATATCTTTATAATATTTATTGACTAAGTTTACAACCCTGCTCCTCGGTCCACCCTGCACGTAGTTCTTCGAAGAGTTGAAAGTCTATGCGACCTCAACCCCGGCATATGGCCTACAAGGCCAAATTGTTCCAAAATTTTCGGAGAGTCGATTAATCCATTTAATGATTTAAAAGCAAACGAGAGATCTGATACTTGTCTCCTACTCATCAGGTCACAAATCCCAAATTGATCACGAACCTCCTTCTAGCCTCCGACCCATTCTTTATGCCCCAGAAAGTATGCGACATAGTTACAGATTTCTTCTGCACTCTCTACACTTTGTCAATGAGACAAACCAACGAACAATACTCGTACTCCAACATCGGACGCACCAAGGTCGAGTACAGCCTTACGAACGTACCAGCATTCCTGAAGTAATCCCCACATCTGAATATGAATCCAAATGTCCTGTATGCCTGTGATGAAATTTTGTCAATGTGCCCAGTGAAACTTAGCACCTTGTCAATCATGACACCAAGATCTTTTACAACTGTGACTTCTTCTAGCTGATGATCACCGATAAGGTAAACAGCTGGACGACGACTCAAAGACCCTGACAAGAACATCACCACGCACTTCGTATACTCTCGCAACAAAGTTGCTAAGGAGAGTATTATAGTTTTGTTTACATAACGGTTTTTTGTAAGTCCTAAAACTAAACGAGTCAGATATAGGGTTATATATACCAAAGTGATCAGGGTGACGAGTAGACTGGAAATCCGGATGTCTGTCTGTCCGTCCGTCCGTGCAAGCTGTAACTTGAGTAAAAATTGAGATACCATGATGAAACTTGGTACACGTATTTCCTGGCTCCATAAGAAGGCTAACTTGGAAGATTGGCAAAATCGGCCCACTGCCACGCCCACAAAATGGTGAAAACCGAAAACCTATAAAGTGTCATAACTAAGCCATAAATAAATATTCTACAGTGAAATTTGGCACAAAGGATCGCATTAGGGAGAGGCATATTTTTACGTATTTTTTTTTTGGAAAAGTGGGCGTGTCCCCGCTCCCTACTCAGTTTTTGTAGATATCTCGGAAATTAATATAGCTATGTCAACCAAACTGTATAGAGTCGTTTCTTTTAGGCATTTCCATATACAGTTCAAAAATGGAAGAAATCGGATAATAACCACGTCCACCTACCATACAAAGGTTATGTTGAAAATCACTAAAAGTGCGTTAACCGACTAAATAAAACGTCAGAAACACTAAATTTTACGGAAGAAATGTCAGAAGGAAGCTGCATCCAGGTTTTTTTTAAATTGAGAATGGGCGTGGCGTCGCCCACTTATGGACCAAAAACCATATCTCAGGAAGTACTCAACCGATTTCAATGAAATTCGGTATATAATATTTTCTTAACACCTTGATGATATATAGGAAATATGGGTGAAATCGGTTCACAACCACGCTTTCTTCCGATATAACGCTATTTTGAATTCCATCTGATGCCTTTTCTGTACAATATATACATTATTAACCAATGATGATAGCGGAATAAAACTTTACACAAATACGGTATTTGAGCTGAGGTATCTCTTGTGGAAAAATTGTCGTGAACGGACTATAACTTTTCAAGGTCCCTGATATCGAACATGAAGAACTCAGTGCCTAACCTAACCCAACCTAATTTTTCACCGAAAATATCGGTAAATCTCTCAGATATTTTCATGTAATTCAGAGGGCATCATTTTTATACTCTCGCAATAAAGTTGCTAATAACGGTATACTCGTATATCGTCAGATATATGGTTACATATACCAAAGTGATCTGGGTGACGAGAAGAGTTGAAATCCGGATGTCTGTCTATCCGTCCGTGCAAGCTGTAACTTGAGTAAAAATTGAGATATCTTGATGAAACTTGTCATGCGAGAGTATAAAGCGTTCGGTGACAGCCGAACTTAGCCCTTTCTTACTTGTTTAAATTTAAACGCAATTTATTTTCGTCGCACCACTCCTCAAGTCTATCAAGGTTTCTCTGTAATGCACTAATATCATCGACAGTGCTTATCTTCTTGAAAAGATTGAGGTCACCAACATATAATAAAAATTCCGACGATTTTGCTCCCAATGTCGTTAACAAATATGCTAAACAAGTTTTACTATGTGTTTCACCTACCAAATATAATTATTTTACAAACAATATTAAATAATCCACTTACTCAACTATATTTAGCCAAAAAAAAAATCAGAGCGAGCCCAAAATTGAGTTTAACAGCGCAATTATTGCGTAATAATATTAATTTATGATTTGCATTTTATAACTACGTAAATAGGAAGCACAAACACCTATGCCACATCCATACACACGTACACACGCAATCAGCTAATGCAAAATTTGAAATTCATTAGGGCAAATGCAATTACCCAAGGTAAATATTAAATTTGTATGCATTTATTACATTTGTATTTGTATTTTGTATACAGCTGCTAAACATAATCATTATTAATAATATATATTAACTGGAATTATTCGCACATACACTTAGTTGTGTATGTATGTAGCATACCACATATAAATAAATAAAGCTTTAACCATGCAGTTGTTACACAACAAATTTGAATATACAAATATAGAACTTCGTTGCTGTGGTCCTTTGAAATGCTCGTGCTCATACACGAACTCATATATATACAGACTTTGCGGGCATTACATGCCATTAAGCATGCGCTGATTAAATGGTAAAAGGTAAAATTAACCGCTTACAACATGCTGCGGCCGAAACTGAACGCAAATTGTTGTTGCGCACACACCACACATGCACAAACATCACCAAGGTCGCCAAACAAGGCCGTCGCTCGGTGGAAAGTCGACATCGCCACAATCGCCGCTTTCATCACTCTCATCGTCTGCCATGGCGGTAGCGCCACCAACATTATTGCTGTGATTATGCAATGCCCTGCGGGTGTAGGGATGCATTCGCTGCTTGCCGTTGGCTGCTGCACGCGCTGCCGCCTCCCAAATCCGTTCAAAGTTGGAAACCGCCGAAGCGGATATTTGCATTTGTTGGTGTCGGTTGTGCGCTGCTGTCGCTGCTAGTGGTGGCTGTGGTGTTGCTGCTGTGGTAGCCGCTATTTTGCTTAATGCCGCGGCAGCTTCCGCTGGATGATGGCGCAGCGCTGTGCCGAATTTTTGATAATGCTCATTTAGGTTATTGGTCAGGCGGCAGCCGACGGTTGGTATGCCCGCAACTGGCTGCGGCATGTGTGCGGTTGCCGGAGTGGTTGTTGCATTGGCCGTGGCCGCGGCGGCCGCTACTGCTGCTGCCATATTTGGCACATAACTCGCAATATATTTAATTAAATCGCCATTTGCATGTTTGTTTTGTTGATCGTATTTTTGCAGGAAATGTGAGACTTCCACGGCGCAGTGTTGAAATCCAGCCCAGAACTTCTCCATATTCAATGTGTCGCTGTGGCGTACAAAGAGTCCGTTTGTTTCGCGCAATCGATGTAGATGTCGCACTGTGAGCTCCAAAATGTCAGCTTTCTCTAATTTGGAGAGATTTTCGCCATCCTGGAATTTGGATAAGTAAAAGCATATTTATAGAATTATTTTCATTATTTCATTTTACATAATGGTGTAAGTTTGGGGGTAATTTTTAAGATGCACGATATTTGGACCTGTGCAAATGCTCCTCTTCTATAAATTAGTGCTTCTCTGTACTGCTAAGGCAAATTAAAGTTTTTGTGTCACTAGCTACTATCGAAATTTCAAACTTGAAAACATTTTTCCTCAGGGTACAAATGTTAATCTCGAAAAGGGTGTGAACTCTGAAACATGAATCAGCATCAAATTTGGCAATAACTACTAGTTGGAGTTATTTGTAGAAGTTCACGCAAGTGCGGAAAGTTCTCTGAGCTCCATTTACTTGATAGTGACCGGGAACGATACTTTTACATATGACTTTAATAGCTCACAATCTCAGGTTTTAGATCAATATAGTTTCTGGGTAGCCAAGAAATATCCGTTTGAAGTCGAAATAACCATTCCTGCAAAACTAAGAGCGCTGTGTAAACATTTCGTTGAGCAATATTCCTGTCAGAATCCAGATGGATCTCTCCGAACCATTCGATGCCAAACGAGGTTTCAGAGAAGGCGACTTCCTATCATGCGTCATTTTCAATCTACTGCTGGAGAAAATAATTCGAGCTACAAAGCTGAACAAAGAAAGCACAATCTTCTACAAGAGTGTACAACTTCTGAGGTACCTCGATGACATCGCTATCATTGATCATAACAACCGCGCCGTTAGTTCGGCGCTCTGAAGTTTGAACCAAGAAGCGAAGTAAATGGTTCTAAAAGACACAACATGTGCTACTTCGGGCTAAATAGACAAAGGACGATAAGAACATATGATGAGACGGCGTTAGAGCTTTCAAGAAAAAGGTTCTGCAGAAGATTTATAAACCTTTTCGTATTGCCAACGGCGCATACCGTAGTTGATGAAATGATGGACTGTGCGAGACATAGTTTAGCGAATTAAGAGACAGCGGCTACGGTGGCAAGTTCGTGTCGTCCGAGTAGATGAAAATACTCAACCTCTGAAAGTATTCGATGCAATTTCCACTTGAGGAAGCAGAAAGATCTCCACTACGTTATAAAAACCAGGTGGGAAAGGTCCTGCCTACACTTGGAATCCGGCAAATTCGCTAGGGCGAAAAAGAAAAATGACTGGAGCGCTGTTGTAAACTCATTTATAACCGCGCAAGCGGTGTCTACGCCAATAAAGAAGAAATATACTATTCTTTACCTTCTCGTCTTTTTCCAGACAGATATTGAAATATTTCGAAGATTACCGCTTGGCGAACCTGGCGAAGTTGAGGGAATCGACATTAAGCACCTTATTAAAGATGTGGGAAGCTCAAAACGGCTCGTCGATCTATGAGGATCTGGTCAACCACTTTGAAGAGTTCATGGATAACAAAAAGGATACATATATGTTCAAGTGAGACCAATCGATTGAGGATCAACCCCACGACCTAACCTAACCTAACTTAGCACTCCAAATGTGGGTAGCCAATAATCTCCAGCGACTCGTTAAAACTCAACACCAGCCAACTGGAAGAAACTATAATCCTTTAGGCAGAGCTTTACGCAGAAAGTAGTCTATGTTCTCTTAAATTTGTTTAATATCGAGGTTTTCCGATAAATTCTCGGGTTCTTTTAGAACTCCTCTAAAGTGTTGTTGAATAAAGTTTTACGCGAAATAATCATTGAACTTGATAAAGATAGTAAGATAAGTGATTAGAAAGCAAGGTAAAGCGTGTTAAGGACCTTACTGTAAAGAGAAAGCCGTGGACTCTAAGTTAAAAGATTTGTCTAATACAACTCAATTTTGTAGAGGCAACGAGACAACCTTAGTACTTTGTTACTTTCTGAGCTGAAACAGCTGCCTATAAATACATAATAGCCGTTTAGAGGTGAATACTAATAGAAGATCCAATAGCTGTCCAAACATAAGGTGAATTATGTTTTAGTCAGTGTAGGTAAGGTTAAGGTTAGAGTACTAAATGATTAGCATACACGCCAACAGACTGGGAACAATGGCTATTGTAGAAGCTATCAAGATCTTCTAGCAAACGCAAAGCTTTGTATAGGCAAAAATCACAACTAACGGTCGAGGGTTTCTTGGCGATGTCTCTGTGGCTGCATAACTGAAAACTTTTGCAATGATGAACTTCATCAGAAACACAGTCTGGTTCAGACAGGGCATACAATAGTGTGGATATTTAAGTTTCGTTGGTTTTCAAATGAACCTCCTAAAGGCCTGGATATCCACTCTACCTACCTAGCTACCTTAACTCTTCAAAAATTAGTAATTCTACAACAAGTTCAACAGCTGTTTGATTTTCTTGGGACGAAGTCATTTCATCAAAGGTTCGAAAAGGCTTCTAAGCTTGCTAAAGAGCTAATAAAATGGTTATTCTACGACTAATTAAAGTACTCCCTTAAATATGAAATCAGTGGGATATTTCTTGATTAAAATGCAACTTACCGCCTGCAAAGTGCTGGTCATTAAATCCTTCAATTCATCCAAACATTTATTGATGCGAGCACGCCGTTTACGCTCCAGCATCGGTTTCATGATTTTGCGATATTGGTATGTGCGCGAGACTGGCTCCAGCGGTAAGCCGTGCAACATAAAATGATGCGGATGATGATTTGGCGCCATTTTCGTGTGATAACTCATGCATGTAATCACTTGGGAACACGATATTATAAAACACTGTTATATATTTATATTTTTTTAAACTTCACTTGATAAACACTGATCGGCATAGATCTTTTTATATCAATGTTTTTTGTTTTTGTTATGACCTGCACTTTTAAAATATCACTTTTCTGTTTAAAGACTTCTTAGAACTTTTCACCTGCTTTAACCGCTTTGGACGCTTCATTAACTTTTCACCGTCCTTTCAACGAAGTTAACTAGTGCGCATTGATAGCCAAAATGATCGTGAGCGCGCGATAAGTTGACTTTTTATTGGAGCCCCCCCACAAAATACAAATGCGCTCTCGCCAGCAATTGTACTCGCGCGTACGCTCACTTCCCATTCGTTGGTCCAATGCGCTGTGTGGGCCCGTCCGACAAGTGCGACGACCAATCGTCGCGTGCGCTACTTAAAGAAGCGACCGCTCCAGCCCGATACCGCCGCATACATGGAGCTCGTGCACGCTATCTTTCAACACGATCGTGCAACAGTCGCCGCTGATCACCATCGATCAGCTTACGATCTTCTGTTTGTTGCAGAAGGCAGTAGTTGTAAGTGCCTGCACAGCGGCAGCTATTCAAGGCACGAGCGTCATGTTTAACTCCAACTTTATTGCTCACACACCGCCGTTCTCTCTCAACGGCTCTCTGACTGGTCAACAACAATAAACATAAATATTGTGCTCTCCTCAAGCGCTTGGCAGAGATTATTATTACACAGTCAGGCAGATAAAGTTTCATGAATGAAATTCCTTCGCTCCGCAATAGTATTTGTATGTAAGCGTGTGTTTGGCTCACCGTATGAATGAATTTAATACACAATACGGTAGTCAACAAAACGTTGCGTGGCAAAGTCGCACGATTCTGTAGCTTTTGTTATTGTTCTTGTTGTTTGGCTATAGTCAGCAAGTAGTGGCGTCAAAGTGACAAAGTGTCTGCCTATGTGCCACTGCATGAGTATGTGGCAAGCAACACTCGTGGGACACAGTTGACTCAGCATTGCGTTGCATGCCTCCATGTGAATGCTAAGCGCTGTGTTTATATTTATTTGTGGGTTCATTTGTTTTTGCTTTTCTACAGCGTTTACTAACTGACGTTAGTTGTTTATATTTCGACTGACTGTATTCCCTTCTGTGCGACGCCGTGCGCTTTTCTCTTGAAGTTCTTTCTGCAGCGCTACTGTATCTTGCCGTATTCAAGTATTCTGTGAAAGCCCAACACAGTTGTACACTTTGATGTATAAGTCCATATGATAATAATGGCAATGGCAACTAATAAAATTGCTGAATTGCGTATGTGAGTGGTGTCGGCAAGTAGTCAGTACTGACAGTGCGCTAATCTCGTTAGGAATACCGTTTAGTTGTTTTTCTTTAATAACAAAGAAATCGGAAAAAGCGCAATAACGTGATACAGTGTGCTTAGGTGGTGTTTACTGCTATACCAAATAATGAAAGCTTTTTTTTTTTTTTCTTGTTTTTGAAATTCCTACTCAGAGGAAATTACGACCTCTCAAACACATTCGAACTAACGTATGGAACGACTTGACGCATTTAACGTCGAGACCTTAAACTGTAAGTGTACAAAATACAGCTTTTGTAAGAACTGAAGCCGCTCGACCTTTCCAAGCGACATGACTTCATGAAAAGTTCCAAGAGTAGCCGACGTTTTCGAGCCAAATTTCATTCAGCGATGAGGCTCATTTCTAGCTCAATGGGAGAAGAAGAGACTCAATGACTGCTATTTCATCAAGAAAAAAAAAATAATCACAATTGAAGCTCGTGACCTAGGCGACTTTTGTTTTCAACAAGATAGCGTCACCGCCACACATCGCATCAATCATTGGATTTATTGAGAGAACATTTAGATGAACAGATAATTTCACTTTTGGACCAATCGATTGAACACCATGATCGTGTAATATTACATCGTTCGACAGTTTCTTATCATAATTGAATATGTAAAATCTAAAGTCTATCCGGACAATCTCCCCTCGATTCAGGCCTACGAGCAAACATCACATGTGTCATTCGCCAGTTACTAGTCGAAATGCTGGAACAAGTAATCGAAAATTGAACTCAACGGATAGACTATTTGAGACGTTGTCGCGGCTAACATTTGAAAGAGATATGCTTCAAAAATTAATGCCAAAGAATGCTCTTTCGAATGATAACAAACATTTCCTATTAAATTTGAAGTTTCTGTTTTCTTTAGAAATGTCGAAATGAATCAACCTCTATAACCATAACCTTTATTATCGCCTTTATATTAGGCTCCTTTGAAATAAACAAAAGCGTTAAAATGTTTATTCCAATTTTCCAATTGCTTGGCCTTTAGTGTATCGTTATCAAAAATCCTTGTATTTACTTCCCAACACGTTGCAGCAGAGTTGCTCCGTATCCTCCTTTTGGCATTGAATCCAACCCAAGCCCGGAAGAATTTTTCTGCTGAGCTTTCACTAAAAAACTTGATCTAAAAGCTACCACAATGCAATGGATGGAGCTATTTTACAATCTGCTCACGCCTTAAGACTAATAGAAGTAGAGCACATGTTATGTAGTTCTAAGTTACCAACGAACAACTGCTCCATTAACTTTACGGCCGCTATTCACAGTGGAGTTATCAAGATCTTCATCGACTGAATAGTGTACTTGGAGTAAAACCACAACCTAAAGCAGTCGAAAAGCTCGAGTTGTACCGAGAATCTAGACTGGCTTTTGCGCAACTTCATTCTGATAATTGTAACAGTTTAAAATTTAACTTATCCAGAAATGACCGCGACATTCCAAATATATACCCCACCTGCAATTAATCAAGACTCTATCCACATCTTCACATGTGAAATGAATCCTACTTATTTCATAGCCCTCTCCCAGCCCGACTCCACAGAAACATCGTGTTTCCTGGGCCTACCTTTAAATGATATCGATGACAACTAAACTGAACTTTACGACTCAAGCGGAAATTAAACAATTTTAACAGAAACATTGAATTCGCCATTCGCTAGATTGTTCAACAGTTAAGGTATTTTATCAATAAACCCACGCCGCGTCGTGTAATAATGTTCCTCATGTTCCTCAGCCATAATGTCAGTAATCTCTTTTGCGACCTCTACTCGACACCCTTTTTCCCAAGCATTGTCACACTTCATACCCAAAATGATAACAAGAATATGTGGAGTCAATTGATAAGAGTTGTTGAGATCCTTTGATATCTCTCTGAAGCCAACACAATGATTTTCAAGAACTTTTGCATTGATGTTATCGTCATTAACCGAGGTAAATGGATAACTCCCCCGCGGGTAGTTCTCGATGACTTCGCAATCTCTACTGAATGCAATATACCCGTCAATACTTGTGTCCCGAAACAACTTCTGCAAAATTTTCCACGATTCTCAAGCCAAGTTTCCATTAGAAACATAAAATTTAAAGCATACTCTTTCATTACATTTAAATTCCTTAACTAAAGTATGATTTGGAGCTAAAGTTCGTTCACCGAAACATTTTCCAATTTAGATACGAAAACGTCATCAATCACGGGACCAACAACTGACTTTAAGATAATGGCTGGATTTATTTTTTAAGAAATATAAACCAATGATGTTCGCTGCTCCTAGTGCACACCAAACAATGAATTCTTGCCAATAGCGTCTCAAAAATGGCTTGTGGATTAAGTTACATACATGTTGTTTGTTCGACTTTAATTCATACACGAGTTTGGTTTTGCATGCCCACAAACCAAGGCCTTGCCACAAAATTTTTCATAAAGGAAATGGCCATTGCCCCAATTGTTTTCGGGGTTGGCGGAGGAGTCTCCTTAAATACTCTTCCCACAGCAGCAATAGCGTCTTTGGTCCGCGCTGTACAACGTATCTGAGAATGCGCATTATTCACTAGAGTAAAAGGTAGTACGAAACCCCTTCATGGTTGCTCGAATTACCGCTAGGGCGCATGTATTTTGAACCTGGCTGGGTTAACTTCAAACTACTTATATATCATACTCATAAGATACCTCACCATATATGGTATAAAGTTTGGACTTCGATTTTGAAAAGTTCTACATATTTTTTTATTTTTTATTTTTTTATTTAATAATTTTAATAGCATTTCTTAGACCATATGGGATCACTGTAAGACATTATTTCGTACGTGCTGTTCTGGTATGTTAATGTAGTGATGGCGCGCATAAATATGTGTAAATACGTCAACGACTCCCGTGGGATAGTTGACACCATGGGAGGCTGCTGTCACTGCCAATGCCACTGCCACAAGTCTAAATAGTTGTATGTATGTGTGTGCTGTTGCAAATGCCGCTATTGACGCACTTTTTGTTTGTGTGTTTTAATAAGAGATCGCCGCACAGCGTTGAATAATAATAATAATAAAAACATGAGCTTAAAACCAAACAAAAACAATGGAATGCAAATTATGAAAAAAAAAAAAACTGTAAGCGGATATGGCAACATTGCGGAGAATATAAATACTCCATGTACTATATATTAAGAAATCAAAGTAAAGGCAGGAGAGAATGCAGCACAAATTCACTTAAAGAAAACAAACAAAAAAAAAACGTAGAGCATTCACGAAAATTCTAAAAACAGAAAATGAGTAAAGAATGAAATATAAAGATATGTAAATACATACTTCCAAGGAATATCAAAAATTGGACACCTTTGTAGACACGCTTAGCAAGCGCGCTGGGTGGCTGTGAAGATAAAAATTACCAATATTTCGTCACTCTTCTAGTTAAACCGCAGGCCATGCGACCGGAGTCATTGTTGTAGTTGCGGACAGAGGACAATCGGAGAGACATTCACAAGGTGCTAATTTAACAAATTGGCAAATTACGACCCTTTGACCTCATAAAGACGTTGTAATCTTACATGCGGCACGACTGGCGTTTGGCTGCTGCTGCAACAGCGACAACAACACCAGCGCCTTGCACTCACGCGATGTCTTCACGTGGCAGTTACACCAGTAGCTCCATTCACAGCAGCAAGAAAAACTGTAAAAAAAAAAACAAATTGAAAAGACAAAACAACAACCAAAACATTAACGCTTCGACTCTTTCCTTAGATTTCCTATAGCATTTTCCTCTCCATTTTTTTTTTGTTCTTTTTTTTATTCATTATTCTATGGCTGCGCAACAGTAATTCCCACGATCTGAATTGAAGCTCACGGGCTCGCGCGAGCGCACACATACACGTCGTTACAACTCCCATTGTTAATCGAGTCCAAGTTGCTGCCGTCATGTTATTGTTGTTACGAGTTTTTGTGTTTTTTGTTTTTGCCTTGCTTTGCAATGTGATCACATCTTTGCGGCAATTGGCATCCGTTGTTGAGAGTGCGCGCAACACATTCATAGTTATTATTGCCTAAGCGACATCCCGCAAATGCTGACCCAGCAACCGGCTACTTCAGTGGTGAATAACAGCAGCAGCAGCATCATCAACAATAATCATAGTGGTACAAGCACACAAAATAAACACACACACATACACACAACTTGAGGCGAGATGAGCTGCCAACAATAAAAACAACGTGGCAGTGGCAGCTGAGGCGGGTAAAATTACGCGCCGCCAGCAATTCGCACATCTTTCTCACCCAAAAAAACGAGCAACACTGTAGTCAATTTGTGAGACAGCAGGAAGCGAGTGTAAACAAAAATGGCAAGGATAAAAACTTACGATTTATTCAGCATCGGGTTCGGTAGCCAAATAAACAAGTGAGCTTTCAAAACAAATATTACTAAAGCTCCGACTTTAAAAGTTTTTCTAAAAAAAATTAAGTTTAGATTAATGTCTTCGTGGAAATTTCAAATGTCCAAACTTTACTTCGCACGATGGACTGTATAGTCGTAACCTTGGTCGACATTTCACCTCATTAATGGGTAATTGATTGTCGGAGTCAAAAAATTTACGGCTTAATTTCAAAAAGAAGTTTAGCTCCCAACTTGAAGAACATCACTAGATTTGGAAGAATGTTCTTAGCTCTAAGTTTCATGGAGGTAGCTCACATATTGACCGATACATACGATATAACCGGAAGTTTCAATTTTTATCACATTATAACTAAAAAAGACATTTTGTAAGTTTCATTGGCGTAGCCGTCAAAACCAAGTAAAACTTAATTGGTCAATCCAACCGTCTACCCAATTAAGAATTAATTGGTTTTATTTAGCATCTCAGACGTGTCTCTCCCACTTACGGAGGCTCACATCTTAAATTTGTTGATAAGGTGAAATACCTATGGCTTATCTATGACAGACAACTTTCATAGGAGCCAAATATTGCGAAGAGAGTAAAGAAGGCATCGGTTGTTTCATATTGTTGTGGAGAAGCTATACGGGAAGGACTCTCACCAAATTGCTAGGCAGCTTAAACGTGTCCAAAGATCGGCTCTTATTGAGTTCTCCCTTACACAGGAACTACCTTAGCAATATCACTTTATACATATAATTCTGTGTGGACCCGTGGACATTGCCAGTCGATCTATTACTGCGATGTGTACTCTACGGATTAGGGAATCTTGGGATATGAAGTTATAGGCCGAAATTATCTCTCTCCCGAAAACTGGGATCCAGCATCGCAGAGGATACCTGCGGCTGCTTTGTTTCTGCTCACGCACCCAATAACGATATGCGAATGGGGAGAAGTCGCTGAAAGAGAGTTGTAATGGGCTTTTCCAGGGATGCATCAGAGCTAGAAGGGAAAGTTGGAGCGGAAGTTTTTGTAAGGAGTTCCCCTGTCTATCTTAACTTTGGACTACCGAACCAGTGTACTGTCTCTCGAGCGAGAGAGGCTGAGGTGACAGTAAACTTATTGCAAGGAAAGTCAATCTTTACTAGAAATAGAACTACTTGAACTTAGCAAAGTTCTTCTAGCTACAATCGAAGGAGTTCGAGAAAATATAACCAAAATTGACTTTATCCATCTCATCTATAAAATTTAAACTGGTGATATATGAGTTGTAGTACAACTTCGTTCACTTTAAGTATAATATAGAAATATTAAGATATTATGATTGATAAAATGCAATCGAGATTTGTGGAATAGTTTCTGAGAAACAGTATTTCACTCAAAGGTGATCGGTGTCACGTCCATTGTCCAATTTTATATCGCTTCCTTTGATACCTCTAATTGCTTCTAGTAGTTTCCAACACTAACTGAGAGATGGACGATATTTTCACACGATTTCAGGCATAAGGAGGTGTCAATAGAATTACTCCTCATGACTAATCGATGTCACGCTGTTTATAATTTTTCAATCTACAGATGCCCCAAATCAAATTCAAGTTTTGGGTCTTCCATAGAGCTGTAATACCTGCCCTCGAGTGCCAAGAAATACGTTTTCTAAATTCGGTAAAGGTATCTTAATTTTTACCTAAATAATCGCCTATACGAAGAGACAGTACTTTCAATCTCTACACCGAATAAAGAAAAAAATCTAAGAAGCGATCCCTTATTTCTGAAAACCAATGAATATATGTATACACTATATATAAAATTTTAGCAATCTAATAAAAAAGAATAAATCCTTTTGAATAATACTGAAATCTATCCTTTGATCCACAGATAATTCAGAAGTGAATGAAACCCAATTATTAAATCAAATATCTGCGATAAGCTCACAAAACTCTACTCGCCTCATGTCATTAGTCGGTCGGCAACCTGCAACGCCCAAAGTGCATGCCTGTGCCCCCAAGAAGTGCGCATTCCACAATGTCAATACCAGTGCTACAATGCAGCAATAAATCAGTTGCACACTTCTACGACGACGCAATGAATTTCAAATGAACTCAGCGGCGGCGATGGCGATGGCGATTGTTATAATTGTAATTGCATGTGACACAGCGTGGAAATGGAAGAACACCGAGGGAATAGACAAAACGCAGCAGGAAAAAGCGTATAAAAATAGTTGAAAGCAACAGCAACTCAGCGATTGAAAAGTGTTACAACAAAGTAATATTTATGAAATCACATGCGAGACAGTGGTGTGTTGCACACCTGTTGCAACAAATTGGAATGTGCAGCGTTTGCTTTCTCAAGCAGCGAAGGCGAAATCGACGCGGAGCAAATTCATAATGTATTGATGGTCAGGTAGCTGGTGATAAGCAGGATTTGCAGCTAAGGTTGGACATTACACCAATGAGTTGAGTAAATTCATATTTAAAAAAAAACAAGAAAAAACGTCAGTTGCACCGAAGCTAAATACCCTTCACAGGTGCATTTCTGTTAGTAATTATGTGTTCAGTTTGAATGGAAGCTATATGCTATAGTAATCTGATCTGAAAATTTTTTTCGGAGGTTATATTATTACCTTAAGCAGTAATCCAAGTCAAATTTCGTGAAGATACATTGTCAAATGTGAAAGTTTTCCACACAAGAACTTGATTCCGATCGTTCAGTTTATATGGCAGCTATATGTTATAGTGGTCCGATATCGGCAATTCCGACAAATGAGTAGCTTCTTGAAGAGAAAATGGTGTTTGYAARATTTCAAAACGATATCTTARAARCTGAGGGACTAGTTCGTATATATACAGACAGACAGACAGACGGACAGACGGACAGACGGACATACGGACAGGCAGAAAGACGGACATGGCTAAATCGAATCAGCTCAACATACTGCTCATTTATATATATACTTTATAGGGTCTCCGACGCTTTCTTCTGGGTGTTACAAACTTCGTGACAAAATTAATATACCCTGTTCAGGGTATAAAAACAAAAAAAAAAAAAAAAATAATTATAAAATAAAAAATATTTCACATGGCGACATAAACAAAGTCCGTTATGGATTTTTTGTTCGCGCTTCGGTTGAATGACAAAGCAACATTGTAGCGTGGAAGTGTCTTATCTTTCTTATATTACATATTTATTAATAAAAACATTTACACCTCTTCCTGTAGACAATCTTAAGGCTGATGGTCACGTACGTGCCACAGACGCCTTTGAGTTGTTAACCCGGTCAGTTAAATCCGCATTAAATGCGTGCGTAGCTACACGAACTAAATATCCTTAAAATAGCGTTGTGAGGAATTCCAATCAACAATGTTGCCACTGGGTGAGTACAGGGTGATACTACGAGTACTCTCCTTTAAGGAAATCAACTATAGAAAAAATTATTTCAATATCCCACTGAAAAGTGATTCATTTCGGTGTTTCCTATTTTTTTATGGAAAAAACACTGAAACTTCAAATTGAATACGGAATGTTTACTATCATTTGAAATATCATTATTTGGCAGGAGACTTTTTCACGTGTTGTCCGCGGCTATGTCTCAGATGATCAATCCGTTGAGTAAAATTTTCGACGACTGGTTCGAGAATTTCGACTGGTCACTGGCGAATGACACGAGTGATGGTTTGCTCAAAAACCAACATCGAGGAGCAATTGTTCGCACAAACTTTACATATCCACACAGGGGAATGTCAGTTATCGGTATCGGTGTGATATGACACAACAAAACGTGAAATTATATACTCACCGAAATGTTCTCTCAATAAGTCCATTGATTAATGTGATGTGTGGGAAGTGGCGCACCAAATGCTGCCGAGATCACGAGCTTCAATTTCAGGCATCAAATATACGCTTGTCATGATGCGATAATAGTCGCCATTGACGGTTGCGCTTTCACCATCATTTTTGAAGTCCTAAGGCCCGTTCATTCCGGCAACCCACAAACCACAACAAACCGTTGTTTTTTGTTAATGAAATGGCTCCTGACTCACTTAAGGTTGCTCTTCGTCTCAAATGCAGCAAATTTTGCTTGCTTACATACCCATTTGGATCCCATCGCTGAAGAAAATTTAGCTCGAAAAAAGTTTATCTTCAACTTCGATGACGGTCCTGGCATACACACTCTACAGCTATGGGTGCTATGTATATAATATTTTCTTCACTGCGCGCTGGACGTGGCCTATATAATAATGAGAGCAAGATGGGAGATGGTGTTGCAAATGGTATGCTGAGTAGGCCGATTATGTTGACCAACGTGAATTTTCGCAATCAAGTTGAATGATTTGTAAACGTATTTAAGGATTAAGTCACGATGAAATGCCAATCAATACTGAACAAATCTAACATGACAGCTTAACACAACACACGTTTATCAAAAAAAGAATATTAAAAAAAGTACCTCTATTTGATCACCCGTTAGTAACATTAGAAAAGAATATTCAATCGTTCTTAAAGTTTCCTGCTCCTAAGAAGTTGATTATTTTTCAGAACCGCCATTACCGAACCACAAGAGAATAAATATGCATACAAAGGGATTGACAAATAATTTTCACGAACTTTTGAATAGATTATTATCCAAAGAAAACTCAGTGTAAGTTGCTTAGATTCAAAGCCTTTAACAGCTGATCGATAAAAGTCAAGGTCTTGTATGGAAAACTTTTTTATTTGGCAAAATATCTTCACGAAAATTGCCATGTGCACAAAATTTTATACAAGACTATGACAACATTAAATTTTCTGCATAATCCGCAAAAGTAAAAGGCGAAGGCCATTCCCGCTTTTTTCGGTACAAAGTTAAGCTAAATATTCATCCGTAGTCATAGTAGTATGTTGCTCTGAGCTTTCTCCATTCCCTCATGGAGATAAATAGTTAAATATTTTGTAGTATTGTCGTTATCTGGGAACTGGTTCAAATTCTAAAAGCCAATCGAACTAAGTCTACCATGTCAGTGAGTAGAAATGGCTGGAGAAGAGACGCAGTGAACTTTCCATGGATGCATCGAAGCTCAAGTTTAAAGTTGGAAGGGAAGTCTTCTGTCTGGAGCTCTCAATCAACTCTTATTGCAGACTACCAGACAATGTATTTTAAGCAGAAGTATTAGCTATCAAGTTAGCAGAATTTGCACTTCTACGAAATGCGGCTTCTTTTAGGAAAGTATGCAACCGCTCCTATAGCAGAACAGCTAAAAAGGCCAGTACCGCGGTTTGCACACCTTTTACGAACACGGCAAATTAGTTGGAATTGATATTAGCCCCAATAAATTTATATTCTATTGGCGTTTTGTCGATATGTGACAGTCTTTTTGATCGATACCTAAAAGTTCTGGTCATCACAACGGACAAGCGTCTGTATCAGCCCATGTGGAATTACTCATGGCTCAAAGAGAAATAATAATACTTAGCTAACTTAAATCAACATAAGGTTACAATACAGGCGAAACTTTTTCCACCAATCACCAATAACTCATAGAAAACTATGTCAATAATTTAAAACAGCTTTACCCAAGGTCGATTTTCCCAACAATTTTAGAATGGGTTTTTCACTTATGAGTATTTAAGTACATCCAAGATGCATTTATTATATATTACGTTTGCCACTTCTTCTTAATTAACCGATCGTAAATCTAGTGTTACCATGTAACAAAAACAAATATTCAATGCAGAAATCAGCAATATTCACATGAGCTTCAGCAGAAAGTCACGCTTGGTCAACTCGATGCTCATCGCAAATCTTGCGACGCATTCTAATCTCACGCATATCCATTGATTCATTCATAAATTCAACACTCTTATTGCTGCTTTTGCTATATGTATATATTATAACCAAATTGACTTACATAAATAATCAGAATCGTACATATTTGCATAAGCAGAAGCAGCGCTACTGCTGAATGGTAAAATAATAAACTCGGCGTAGAGAAAACAAACTACCAAACAAAATTCAGTCAAAAGTAAATAAACTTTTCAATAAATTATTCATTGCCGCCGAGTTGTGGCAGGCAGGCGCGTGAGCTTCATATTCACCGCAACTATCTCAGCCATCCAACTAACCAAACTGACAGATCGGCGCGAACGTGTTGCGCATGCCAAGTGTGAAGGCCATCGCGGCGGCCGATCGCCAAACTGCAGACGGCAGTTGAATAAGATGAGCAAAAACAATTGAGTTGTGTGAACTGGAATTGAAAGACGTGCTGCGCTTGCGCGTGGCCCGTCGCAAGCAATTCGCTGGTGTTTCATGTCTTGTCAAGTTAACTCGCATCCGAACGCGTACGTGCATTTATGAATGAAATGCATGCAACTTTGACAGGAGCTATGCTCAGTTATAGGTATGGATCTGAGCTGTGTGCTCAATATAGATTGTCCTTGTAAAAGTGCAGGCTTTATATTAAGTGAACATATAAATTGTCACGCCTATCACGTGCTTACGGAAAAAAATATTAACAAAGGAGTTTGATGGTTCTCAAATACTTTGTAAGCTTCATTGTTTCATCCAGATTAACAAAACGGTTATGACGGAAATAGAAATATCATAATTTAAGGGGTTATACCAGGGTGACACTTTCAAGCAAGTTTTTTTTTTTTGTGCTTTTTCGATGAATATATAAGCTATTCAGAAATATCCTGTGAAATCGGTAAGGTCGTACCTTGAATAGTTTCTTAATGGCAGCGTTCTAAACAGCGACCGCTCTGCACCCCTGAGCATTTATTTACAAGTGAAAATTTAAACGCGTTTTTCTCGAAACGACATTTTTCAAAATTGCTGACATCATAACTCAACGAGAAACTGACCGATTGACATCAAATTAAAACTGGTTATAGTTGAATACATTTTCTATACAGTGGACTACGATCTTTTTGATTGCTTAAAAATTGTCAATTTTGGCATTAAAAAACCGACCTTTTTTTTTTTGTAAAAAAAAACAATTTTGTTTTCAAAATTACGCCATTTTCTTTATTTTTTATATTTTTCCAAGATTGTAGTTCAATGTATAGCAAATATATTTAAGTTTAATAAACATTTTGAATTTTTTTGCTTTAGCTACTCATTCGACCGGAATCATGCGAGCAGTTGAGGCACTTTTTTTCGGCACTTCCGCAAACAGCACATAACGCGGTTATTTTTCAATAATTTTGTAAAAAAAATGTTTAATATAGTTAAAGTATAAAGTATATTCCATAGTCCATCCGTCCATAGAACGTCGAAACATTCAATCTAGTACTTTCTTTTAAAAATATTCACGAAAATCGTCTAATTCTTCATGCGTCACACTGGTATAGCCCCTTAGGCTTCATTTTGGTTTAATTTGGACAAAGAAGTATCTTAAAATAGTCGTTTTTTAACACATGATAATCCAGAAATGATATATTGAGAGAAAATCAACTCTTCACTCTTCTTAATGGGGTCTAAAAATATTGCAACTTTTTACTGAAACGGTCCTATTGCAAACACCATCTTCAAAAGGTGAAAAATCTTGCCGTATTTTTAAAAATATGTTAATTTTTTGTGCAACTTCTTCAAACTATTCCTCTAGGAAATAATTGGAGCTGCAGATCTGAATAGAGAAGGTATCATCTTTTATAAGAGTGTACAGCTGGCGTATGCCGATAATATTGATACCATTGGCCTTAACAACTACGCCGTTAATTCTGCTTTCTCCAGATTGGATAAGAAAGCAAAGCAAATGGGTCTGATAGTAAACAAGGGAAGACAAAATATTTCAAACAAACAATTCTCGATTTCGCGACTTGGCTCCCAGGTCACTATTTACAGTCATAACTCAGAACTGGTTGATAATTTCGTCCATCTTGGAGAGGAAGAATTACTCTTCCTAACAGGTACTACTTTGGACTGTGTAAGCAATTGAAAAGTAAAGTCCTCTATCGACGAACAAAAACCAAATTCTGCAGGTCGCTCGTCATCCCCGTCCTACTATATGGTGCAGAAGCATGGACGATGACAACAGCTGATAAGTCGGCTTTACGAGTTTTCGAGAGAAAGACTCTGCGGAAGATGTATGGTTCTTTATCCTTTATCCAACGGCGAATACCACAGTTGATAGAACGAAAAGCTGCATGAGATATACGAAGACATTAACATTGAACAGCGAGTTGAGAGACAGAAACTATACTAAAGAACATTATAGCTCTGAGTGTACATCGCAGTACCATCCGGGAGAAGCAGGGGAAGACCTCCACTCTGTTCGAAAACCCAGGAGGAGAGAGACCTGGCTGTGCTTGGAATCCCCAATTGCCGCCAAACAGCGAAAAAGTAGAACGGCTAGGGCGCTGTTGTTAAGTCGGCTATAACCGCGTAAGCGATGTTTCCGATAAAAATAGTTCTACAGTGGCGTAAAATGTCAGGATTTTCAGAAGATCGTAAGTGTAGGATTATTTCCTTCTTCAAGATACAATTTAACAAGACTAGCAATAACCGCTATAATAACCGAAAAAATTGTTCGGATGGGACCAGTATAACATATATGTTAGGTTAAGTTAAAAGGTCTATCCAACAAATGATTTCACATGGACAGCTTAGGACTCCTGATCGTTGTATCAACTAAAACGCCTATATAATAGAACATAAGATATTGTAAACCGACAAAGCAGTTGGGCTGTTGTCTCAGGTACACCGAAGGTAAGAATCTCTGTTTCAAACTCAGTCTAACAAAGGCTGATTCACCTTACCTTTCCTTTATACAATTTTGAGAACTTGCGTTCGTCAAAGTTTTAAGCCTTAGAGCATGAATGTGTATTCAGTAAAAACCCTACTATTGCGGCAAGATGAACTATGCTAAGGGCAAGTATCTCAGAAGATCTCCTGCATTCTACTCTATCCGATGGCCTAATGCTAAGGTCAACAAAGAGTTCCTTATAAAAAATTTCCTCTCCCACCTAGTGTCGACCCATCCATGAATAAGCTCCCAGCCCCCCTGCTTCAACGACTCCTTCCCATCCTCAAATCCCTCGTCGGTATGCGAGCAGTGATCGAAGTTTTCAGGAATGTAGTTTATGAAGGAGAGAATTTCGCTGTAATTCTTGTGCAGACCTCTTCATATGTCCATCTTTCTTGACCTTACTTACAATTCCTTCCTTACATGAAAACATATCATTTCTATATACATATGTATATAATACAAAACCCTAATATTCAAGACATCTGCTTTCTCATATTGACATTGACATTAATCATTAAAGAAGTTTAGAATTTCAGACAGCGCATTCGACAATAACTGCTCAAGAGCTTTACGCGACACCAACACTGCCTCCAACGAATACCAAGTGGGGCTTTTTCAAAACATCGGCACATAGAGCTGCAGATGTCAAGTGCGCTGTTGTTGTTGTATACAGCAAAGCTGTTAAGCTTATCACAGCTGCAGTGGCTGAATTCTTGCACAAATGCGCACGCCCGTTGCACCGGCTCCAATTTCAGTATATTTTATCGGTCCAAAAGAAGAGCAACAGCGCTTATACTGCACCCTACACCCGCCTGCAAGATGCGCCTGCAATTGCTGGACTTGTCATCATCACAATTGTTGTACTTGTAGTTGTTGTTACCAATTGTTATCTACTCTTACAAGTTTGCGCTACTGCTCTAGAGCAGTTGGTCCCCATGCCTGCCTTGTTGTTGTTGTCTTTCATCATTGAACTGCATATGGTTTTGGGATTGCGGCGTACCACTGTTTCCCACGATTGGGAGAGATGTTGCACGCGCTCAATGCTGAAAGAGTTGGTGTTGTCACATGCATACAAACACATAAAGGCTCCGGCCGGCACCCAGATGAAACAATAACCAAAACCAATGTGAAGAACATCGAATTGACAAAGAGACAATAATACAACAACAGAGCGGTGGCAATTCGTTCACCCATTACTATACTACAATGAAGCCGGCTTAACATCTGCTGGTGTGGCTCTTGCTGACGTTGGATGTTTCTGCTCATCTCCACTTTTGCTTTTGGCGATTTGCTTTGCTTCGCGTTTTGCTTTTATTCTACTGTTCGTTTCAGGCTCCATCTTCTCTTCAACGGTTGTGGCTCGTTGCGCGTGCGCAATTTACAATTCATTCTTGCGAACGGTAGCAATCTAATCTAAATAGCTGTCGCACTGCCTGTCACAACTTTTTTATTTTGCTAATGCATCTATTTAATTTTACTTGGATTTGATGCTATCTTGCGATTGCCACATATATCATTATGCCACAGCGCGTTGCGGCATTTTGTGCTGGGCGTTGAAGCTACAAATCAAAATTAACACCCTGCCAGGCTCATGCAAGTCAAAAAAGCAAAAACAAACTATATACATATATATTAAATATTTTATTCATTACTTGTATATGGATTCACAATTCTCCTCAATGTTATATGTTTACCTAAATAGATATGTATGTCCTTACCTAAAGTTTATTTTTTTATTTCATCACATTTAATTATGAGTTCTGGTTTAGTTCAAAGTTATTAGCTTTGTAAATGTAAATAACTGATTGAACTAGCCAGTAGGATCCTATTTCGCATGCTTCAAAAGCTAAAGTCCGCTCACAATAGCTTCAGAGATCAAGAGTTTGCATCCATTCACCAAAGTATATTAACCTCCATAAATATATATATGTGACCTAGTCTACGAAAAGGGAGCTAACGTGCGAAAACTAGTTTTCTGGGAAACAGCTGTTAAAAATCTCACCTTCCATCCGAATCAACTAAAAAGTGAAAATTGATTTTTGGATTTTCTGACAACCTTTCCGTAGACCAGGTCACATATACTATACAATGTATAATGTTGGCAAGAGTTATTCTGCGAGGAAAGACAGTAGTTACTCTATCATGGGAGTGGCCAGAACCGATTCATAACATTAATTCAAACTTGTGCCATATCAAGCAGCTCATGACTTAAAGTCTTACGAAATACTATACGTTAGTATGACGAGATTGAGAAGCTGGCCGACAGGGGTTATTCTAAAAATTATACGAAAAAATACGGTCACTAACAGAAGGTTTCAAAACCGGAGCATATTCTTGTAAAATCTCCAGGGGGGTTTAGTGACTGATGCCCAGAGGGATGATCACTTCTCCAACCTGCTGAATGGCAATGAAAGCATAATACCAGGAGAATATGAACCCGTTTCCCGAATCGATGACGATGGAGCAGATGTTCCATTGCCCGATCATGATGAAGTTCAAATAGCAATTACCCGTCTGAATGCGGTAGCGGCCAAGCTATTCGTCGAAGAACTAAGAAGTATCATGCATCAGCTTCTTCATAGAATATGATCGCAAGAAAGCATGCACGACAATTGGAATTTTGCACAAAAAAAGAGAGCTCACAACCTGCACTAACTATCATTACATATAAGGTTCTATCGAGCTTATGTTGTGAAGGATTAAAGTCCACCGTCAACAAACTGATTGGACCTTATCGGTGTGGCTTTAGACCTGGAAAATCAACAACTGACCAGATATTCATCATGCGCCAAATAGAATAGATTTCAAAGCTGATTTTAACAGCACGAAAAGGAGCTACCTTTATGCCTTGATGTCTGAATTTAGTATCCCCGCAAAACTTATATGGCTATATAGACTGACATTGATCGCAATACCAAAAGCTCCGTCCGGATCGGGAAAGACCTCTCCGAGCCGTTCGATACCAAACGAGGTTTCAGACAAGTCGACTCTCTTTCGTGTGATTTCTTGCTGTTACTGGCGTTAGTTCTGCTTTCTCCAGAATGGATAATGAAGCGAAGCAAATTGGTCTGGTGGTGAGTTAGGTCAAGACGAAATATCTCCTGTCATCAAACAAAAAGTCTTCGCACTAGTGGCTAGGCTCCCACATCGCTGTTGACAGTCATAACTCCGACGTCGTAGATAATCTCGTCTATCTTGTAAACATCATTAACACCAACAGCAACGTCAGCCAAACAGGTGCTAATTCGGACTAAGTAGGCAATTGAGAAGTAAAGTCCTCGCTCGACAAAAAAAACCAAACACAATAAGTCACTCATTATTCCCGTCCTGCTATATAGAGAAGGGGCATGGACAACATCCAGTGAGTCAGCGTTACAACTTTTCGAAAGAGGTTCTGCGGCAGATTTATGTTCCTTTGCAAATTGGCAACGGCGAATAACGCAGTCGATAGAATAGTGATCAATAAGAGACTGCGGCTATGGTGATACGTCATGTCGTCCGAATGCACGAAAACATTCCAGCTCTGAAAGTTTTGGATACAGGACCAGCCGAGGATAGGAGAGGAAGGGGGAAGTTTCCACTCAATTGGAAAGACCGGGTGGGGAAGGACTTGACGACACTTGGAATCTCCGGTGACACCAAACTACAAAAATAAAGAAGAAGAAGAAGAAGAAGCAGCTGTTTGTCGTCGAAAAGAAGGAAAGATCGCCAGTGAAAAATTGTTTGGTTCTTGTAGATCGCCTCCGGTAGGTAGGTGTGTACAATATAGTAAGAAATCAGGGCACAGTATTTCCTTATTTCGCCTGATACCAATCTTCGAGCAATTATACGTGAATCCAGGATATATAATGCAATATTAGATAAAATCCTCGAGACAAATGAGAATTGTTTTCAAAGTTATCGGTGCTCTGACTTCTAATGCTAAATGAAATATTATGATGGGCTGTTAGATACAATATACACAGAGCGCCGGGGTCAAAATGAACTTCAGTATATAAAACCATTTCATATACTTTGTCCCACTGCCTTAACCTCACACTCTAAAGCATCCCACCGCCTACCTACTTCACTATTGGGCAATATCAATTGATCCCAATAGCGGCAATAGAACCTCAATGTAATCGAACAACCACAATGTGGGCTGCACCATTTGAAATAAACAGTGGCTGGATGGAACATAATAACTGTCATAAATAATGGAAGTTTCATTACACAAAATTCATAAATCCGAATGCTTAATTTACAACCAAAAAACACAGGCAGAGGAAATTGAAAGCATGCAAACACATAGAGCTACGTCCACAAAATGCATTAGCACTCATAAAGCCGAGCAAGATGCGGTGTCAACGGTAGGAGTGAGAAGAGAGCCCATTAAGTCAGCGCCGTGCACGCGAGTCGAGGCAATAATTCAATTGCAACTTGATCGACGACCATAAAGGTGCCAATGTAAGGCGGTTGATGGAAACCGGCAGGCGTTGTAGAACGCCAAACTACAGTGGCAACTATTGGCAAGTAATTAGAAGCATGCAACACAGCGCCAACATAGCGGTTACGGCAGTCCTACAAAAACAAAGAATATGCTGGAAAACCACAGAAAATATATAAATGGAGACACATGTGTGAGTACATATGTTTGTGTGATGTAGGTGAGCACGGCTTGTTCAGTGCACGAATTGCCGCGCAAATTGATGTTGCATGCAACAAAACTAACTGCTAACTGGCACATGCACACAAACTGCTGTCATGCTGTTGCTGGTGGAAAGTGGTGTTGCAAGCGTTGTAATTGCGAAGACACGCGAGCTGGGCACATGGGAAAAACTCGCGCACCACCAACGGTGAAGGCTGGTGGACGCGCAGGGGCATTGTCGGCCAAACAGCCGATCTGCATGTGTGTACGTATGTGTGTGTGTGTGTGTGTGTGTGTGAATTAAGTCAACGCGCGCCACGCTAAACTTCTTCTGGCTGACTGACAGCCTACTATTGAGGCAATTGCTGCTCGTCAAAACGCTGTTGCGCGAAAATGGTTGCAACAGCAGCAACAACAACAATGACCGTTAATGTATTTATTATTTTTGCAGTCGTTGCAGTTGCTGTTCCACGCGATTATTTTATTAAGTTAAGTGTACAGGCACTGGTGGGCACCAAAAGCGTGCGAAACACAACAACAATCAGTTGTAATCAAACGTGGACTACCCACTTGCTAATGCGCGCCACTTGCTATGCGAGCACATTTTTCCCAAGCTAATCGAATTCAAGCCGGCAGACAGGCAGCAGCAGCCATCAAGATTTATAATCGCGTACATTGTTAGTTGCCAGTGAAGCGCAGTTGGCGGGTGGCGCAGGCAATCAACCGTTTCCCACGTTAATTGTCAATATAAATCCGACAGTTGGCATCCACATCCGCGCAGAAGTAGCCACGTGAAGTAATACACGAACGCAATAAAGTACACCAAGTCATAGAGAACTTTCACCCAATTTTCTAAAGTAAATAGCTGCATCAATCAACCCGTCGAAGCCACACCATACCTTACACCCAACTGATATTTTAACAACATTCTGTCTATAGCAAATTTATTTCAACTGTGTTATTTGTTTAAAAGTCTTCCCAAAACAAAACAACTTCACTTTTTGTAAGCAGCAGTAGCGGCAAGATGGCCACACTTGAAAGCAAAATAAATATGCGTAACATTCAAAGAGGAAAACCCCCGTTTTCGAAATTGTCACACCTAATCTCTTGCCAACACTAATGGCAGCTAACTTCCCTCATTTATGTTGCATCATAGTATATGCTTATTTTGTTGTTGTACTGCATATCTGATTAATGTTTTATCGCACTTGTAGTTCACTTTCATCCGCTGTCACCAGTAGCAGTGTGGAGCAGTAATTGCTAGCTGTTACTCAAGCGCATCAAATCACTTCGCATCAGCTTATAGCACCACACACGCGTTCATGTGCATATGCACAGTGGGTTGTGATAGCCGAAAACCTATTGAATTATTATTATATCCTGAACAGGGTATATTAAGTTTGTATCGAGGTTCGTAATACCCAGAAGGAAGCATCGGAGACCCTATTAAGTATATATATAAATGATCGGTATGTTGAGCAGAATCGATTTAGCCATGTTCGTCTGTCTGTCTGTCCGTCCGTCTGTATATATAAGAACTAGTCCCTCAGCTTTTAAGATATCGTTTCACAATTTTGCAAACGTCAGTAGCTCTTCAAGGAGCTGCTCCTTTGTCGGAGCTGCCCATATCGGACCACTATAACATATAGCTGACATACAAACTGAACGATCGGAATCAAGTTCTTGTATGGAAAATTTGCACATTTGACAATGTATTTCCATAAAAGTTGGCACAGGTTATTTTCTAAGTTAATAATATAATATACGAAGAAATTGTTCAGTTCGCCTTACTAGAGCATATAGCTGCTATACAAACTAAACGACCGGAATCTAGTACTGGTATGGAAAACTTTTGCATTTGTCAAGATATATTCACGAAATCCGGTGTAGATTATTTTTTAAGGCAACAATGTTATCTTCGAAGAAATTGTTCAGACCGGTTAACTATGGCATATAGCTGCCATAGAAACTTAATAGTCGGAATCAAATGCTTGCATGGGAAACTTCCTCATTTAACGATATATCTTCACGAATTTTGTTATGAGTTATTGCTTATAGAAATAATGTAATATACGAAGAAATTGTTCAGATCGGCGTACTTAGCATATACCTGCCATACAAACCGAACGATCGGAATCAAGGGCTTGTATGGAAAACTTTCGTATTTGACTGATATATTCAAGAAATTTGGTATAGATTATTTTCTTAGGCAATCTCCGAAAAAATTGTTCAGATCGGATTACTATAGCGTATAACTGCCATACAAACTGAACACACGGTCTAACAGTGAAAGAAATGTACCTTGTTTTTTAAATATTTCATTAATAGATGTATTTTTATTTTTTGTTATTGGTTGGTAATTTAAAAAACTCGCGAAGAATGAATGCAGTCTGCGACGGTGCATTATCGTTACCAAGAGCTGTCGACAAATAACTCCAGCCTATTTTACAAATAGCTTTATAGTTTGGCCGGTCGAAAGGAAATCTGAGTGCATCACACCTCGATAATAGAAGAAATCTGTCAACATAACCTTGATTTTGGATCTGCTTTGACGTGATTTTTTCGACTTCGGATCAGCTTTGCCACGATATTCGGCCGATTGATCGTTTGTTTCCCGGTCGTCAGCATAGATCCAAGACTCACCGCCAGTTACAATACGTTTCTTGACATCCCGGTAGTCGGAAAGCATTGTTCACAAACGCTATGTTGTACTTCGAAAAATGTAGTTATTTTCGAACTAATCGTGCTTTCACTTTTCTTAGACCCAAAAAATATTTCGAAATGATTTTCAATGATCCTTCCGATATTCCAACGACGCTAGTAAGATCTCTGACTGTTAATCGTCAATACACAAGCACCAATTCCTTCATTTTATCGGCGTGTTGATCATCATCGACTCTTTGAATAATTGGTACCAATCAAAGATACTTGCTCGCGACAAAGAGTTATAACCGAAGGCTTTTTCCGATATTCTGAACGTTTCGCCACCAGAAAATTGATTCTGCTCACAAACCTTAATGGAACTTCTTCTTGAAAAATTTCAGTCATCATTTCAATCGCCATATGCACTTTATATACTTCAAAAAGACAAGCGTACAGTAAACGCTATGGTTTATTATGGTTTATTTTAATGTGATATTTGACACACATCGCACTGACAGTCATATCAACCTAGGAAATATGTTTCGACTAATGGGTTTTCCAGCGAAATTTAAATTAAAAGGTCTTACTATTATTTCCCCATAGTAGTATCTATAAAGTTTATAACTGATATTTGTTATGAATGGTCAGAAATTTAATTATTTTTCTTTGGCCACTTTCATATAAACACTTCAATAAACCAATAATTTGACAAATGAAAATAATTTTTCAACCTTTTAGTATTTGTATTTAAAACTTTTGCAAAATCGCTTATAATAATATCACTAGAATAGTAAACAAGATTTAATGAAAATGTTTATCCCTATCACATAGGTATATAGTAGTTTATTTAAAAATTTTATTCGTTGAATTGAAAGTATGAAATTCCGTCTTTATAGCATTCGAAGACTCTCTCTTGAATCTTTCTACCACAAAACAAGTCTATCGTAATGACTAGTCAACGTCTTGCATGGACACGTCGATAAAGTAAAATTCCTCCCACGAAAATTTACATGATATTCGAATACCCAGCAGTTTTGAATAAAATTGTATACAAATATCTAAATTTTATGCGAGCGAGAGCTTTTTTAAACGGTTACATGGAACACACGGCTTAAAAAAAATAACAATACGGTTCTATTTTTCTATCTCTAGAATAGTTTCCATATTATTAAGTTGATGTGTATTAGTTATAGTTTAGAAGATACAGCCTTGAAAAGGTTCTGACTCGAGGTCTGCTAAATAGGGGTTTTTTCGACACTGTAAATCAGCTGCCAAGATTTCTGACGAAATACGAAATACTTAACGGATCTTAAGGAAATTTTACACACGTCTTCGAGGTACAATTATAAGATCTTGTGCATAGATTTTTTTTGTTCAATAACAACTTATTAATATTGGGTTGAGAAATTTTCACTTTTCATTTTTGTTTAAACGTCTGCCAAAAATGCAAGTTCTACTTTTTTTCCTTCGCACAATACCTTATTTTTTCCAAAATACGCCGAGGTTTGATTAGTTTTCTTTGAAAATTTCACAAAATCTTTATAAAATACGTATGTTTGCAGTAATGGAGAGTTTCTATGAAATAAAAAAAAAATTAAGGGGTACCAAATATGAAATGCATATATATTTGAAGCTGATTCGTAAAATTATTCTGAAGATATTAATAATAAGTTTAATGAAAATGAATTTTTTATCCCGAGGTGGTATTAGAACGCTTAAGAGGAGTCTGGTCAAAATTGGATAATTAACGTGAAACCGAACACTGAAATTACATGTGACATTCTTGTTTTACGGTGTGAAAATGGGCGAAATTGAATTATAGTCGCGCCTTCTTCTCAAATAATGCGAAAAATTTACTATTGCTTTTGCTTTCTTGAATAAATTTCGAATAAAATTTCGTATATTGAACTTACGAAATAAGTATTCTTTAAAAAAAATATTAGCCAATCTGCGGTGGAATTTTGGTTATTAGTATAAGATACCTAAAAAGCGAAACGTCTGTGCAAAGTGAGTTCAATCAAAAATATGATTCAATTATTCAGATCTGACCCTCAGCGAGTTCTTCCTGTTCTCAGATCTCAAAAATACGCCAGAAAATAAGCGACAATTAAAAGAGCTTTCTTATTACTAATTGCCTTTTAATAAAAAACTTATATAGAAAATGATATAAGCACATAATTTAAGATTGAATGTTTCAATGTTGTGCTTTACTTTGTTTTTTGTGCCACAGTACGGCAATCTATCACAATAATTTAGCGCCTAACACAGAGTAAAAGTTTCCCAGGCTTCCCTTTCCATTCAATTTTTACAAGCGTCTGCTGGGAGGCTGGACCAACAGCTACTATTGGAAATGTTTTTTCTTACAGTCTAAGTGACAATGAATGAAACTGACGAGGCTTGGAGAAGATGCAGATTAAATACTATCGACACACACACGCACAACCACACTCAGCCGTGACACTTGTAACCGCACCAGTTGCACGTGCACTTTGACTACAATTACTCGATTGTTCGTGTGTATGTATGTATGTACATATGTATCTTTTGTATTGTAGGTATGAGTATGTGCTGTGTTGCTTGAAAGTGCTATTTACGACCGACACTCGAATTAATAGTCATTTAAGCAGGTTGCCTTGTAATTGCCTTTATGAGGCTACACTTAATAGTATTATATGGTGCGGTGGTGCTGCTGATGGCTTCTGTGTGACAATGAATAATGACCGAACGCGAAAGTGAGACGCGGGAAGTAGCGAGGATAGAGTACATCATTGCTGGTCTGCATAATGGTGTGATACCGTTGCAGTTTACTGTATTTCATGCATGCAACTCCTCACATAAATCCAACAAATGAGAATTGAAATCTTAACTAATTAGTTCGGTTGAGAAATCGCTTTTATGCCTAAAGTATTTACTTTCGAATCGTTTGTAAATCAATTCTAATGCAATTAAAATATTAATTAACATTTCAAATTGCCTATACGTTTTGATTGGCGTAAACAGAAGCGTAATCAAAACTGGTGCGGAAGTGTGCACGTCAGCACTTTCCAATAATAACAGCCAAATATGCAAATAATCCTTGCAGCGTATATAGATATACTCGTACTTATGATTCTATGCGCACTTCGCTGTAAGCGTGTTAGTCCATTTAGTCTGCACGCTCATTGTTGTTGCATTTCATTTCACAGTGCTTTTGTTGTTCTTGTCTTTATTTGCAATATGCAAATTTCCTGACACCGCCTACACTCTACACCAAAGCAAACATATTTACAAATATGCTCCAAGTAATAATACTCTTACTGTGTGGCAAGCAGATCAGACTTGGACAGTTTTGGGCCGAGCTTAGCACACGTAAATATTATAATTAGCGGATACTTATATGGTATTTAGAAGCTGAGAACTTTAAAATTTTCTTTGAATTTGCAATTAATAAGATTAAAACTAGTTTACCACTACTAAATTCAGATAAAAGCTTGGAGCCTGAAAGTCTAGTGATCGTATCAGATCAAGTATAGGGAAACTGTAATTATTTTTTGATCGGTCAGTTTGTATGACAGCTATACGTCATAGTAGTCCGGTATCGGCGGTTTCGGCAAATGAGAAACTTCTTGAAAAAAAAAAAATGTTTGTCAGATGGATAACTCAAAAACTAAAGAAACAGTTGGTGTATATATTGACAGACAGATAGAATCATCCATACTTTAAAGGATCTACGACGTTTCCTCCTGGGTGTTAAAAACCTTGTGGCAAACTTGATATGTATGCCCTATTTAAGGTATAAAAATTAATAATAACTTTAGCAAATTTTATGAAGGAGAAGAAGGAACTATGAAACGCCACTTTTGGACAGCTTCCAAAATTTAACTCTGTTAACTGAAATTGGCATAATCTTAGCTGTGGGGTATGAGAGGTTATCTCATTTTATTGTAATACGGATATGTATATATTATTTTGTAGAGCTTCACACATTAACAAGAAGCTTTAATTCTTTTATTAAGGATTAAGTAAACAAATATACGTTTTGAATTCATATACCAAACCTTGTGAAAATTGCGAACGAATTTCATTAAAATATCCCAATTATTTTGGTTATTCATTTTAAATAATATAATAAATAATGGTCATGGTCATGGTCATAAATAATGGTCCAGCAATAAATCAGATTTAACCAAATTCCATATTTTAGCAGAATGTTGTCGATTGTGACAAAATAGTACCTCGAAATTGTAAATAAAACGCAAAATATCAATATTTATTTTGTCGCCTTCAAAGTGAATCCCAATCAGAGGTAATAAACTTACGCCAACGATTTTTGCAGTCCTCGAAATACTTTTTATAAGCACTTTTTGGGATGGCCTTCAGCTCCTTCCGCGTATTTTGTTTTATCTCTTCGATCGACTGAAAACGGGTTCTACGGGGCGGCAATTTCAGTTTGGGGAACAACAAAAAACACACGGAACCAAATTTGAGGAATACGGTGGTTGATCGATTGTATACATTGGGCTTTAAATTCGGTCACAATCCATCCATGTAAAATCCATGAATTGTTCTTCCACAATTCCGTACGTTTTTGACGGATTTTCTCACGCAAACGTCTCAATACGGCCAAACACAACTACTTTTTGACGGCCCGTCTCTCCGTAACAAACTCATGATGCACCAAACACGAATATCAGATATCAGTGAGCATTACCATGATTTTTCAGCGACTTGGCGTGGTTGTTTTTGGTTTCGGCTCGAATGTTTCTCTCCATTCCGATGACTTGCATCTCAAAGTCATAAACATGAAGACTGTGTACCTCTTTAGGTTTTAGAAAAAATTTAATCACCGTAAGCCTTTTTCAACACTCGCAACGATTCCACACACGAAATTTGTTTAGAAATACAAAATTTTAGACAAATTCTTTGTGCAGTATTTTTATCCATTCTAAAAGTCGCAACGCACTACTAAGTTGTTCCGACTGCCGTTGGCAGATCGCCCTCATATTTGGAATTGTAATTACGTATACTCAAAACACATTTTTTGAAATACCATTTACTCGGAGAATTTAAATTACAATTTCCTGGTACTTTTTTGTCACAATATATATTAGGGTGAGAATACAACCCTAACTTAACGAATTCTTGAGAATTTCATATCCTACAAAAATCCACAATAAAAAAGAAATTGCGTCTTTACATTTATATTTATATACATACGTAGAATACCAAATTCTCGGCGACACTTAGTCAAATTAGGAGATCGTCTCAGTGTAACGCTCCGAAAAATCACTGATTCTCGCGATTTTTTTTATGTTGAAATTAACTAATCGGTCGGGTTTTCTTTTTATAAGTAAATAGATTCATGACGAATACAAAATGAGTTTTTATGTTTATTTATTAGGTGTATAATAGCTAAATAAAATGTTGAAATGACACGTGAAAAAAGGTCATGTACGTGTCTACGATTGCGGACATAATTTTGGTCTAAAACAAACATTTCAAAAAGATTATTAATCTGTATGGAAGTCGCTATCGTACTATGGAAGTTTCTGATTTGAACAAAAAGTACCGAATTTGGCCCTATTTTCGACAGTTTTTCGTAGAAAATAAAGTTAAAAATCTTCTCTATAAATTTTAGCTAGATATCTTCAAAACTCTTCCTTTGAGAGTGGAAACCGTTTGGAAAAACACTATTCTGAGAAAAACGCGTTTAAAGATTGGAGTCGCTATGTTCTCATTCTACAAAAAACGCTGTAGCGAGACGATCCCTTAAGCCATATAACCCTATATTCCCTAGCAGGGATGACTGTTTTTCTGCATTTGCTCATTTTAGTCCAACAAGACTGTAAATTATTTTTTGGCTTTTTATATCTACACTATACTTACATTTATTTGAGACTTACCATATAATAAATGCATTTTGAATTCACATTTCTATGGCTTACCTAGAAAATAGAAACAAATGAATATTTGTACATCTCTTTGAAACAAGTAAAGAAGCTTATATTCAGACTAAAAAAAATCTTGTGGAAAATAGCTGTGATTTCAATATAGAAAACTGTTTGCAGAAAAGTAACAATACTTTCTCAACTTACTTAATTTAAGCAATCAAGCAAGAATATATGGCCGTCACACAAAAGCTACTTACAGGCACCTTTAATATAAGACAAAAGAAAGAAAAAAATGCAATTTTTTCTCCAGAGAAATGGAAAACTTTCATCACATGAAAAAATTAATTTGAAAGAATGAAATAAACTGCAAGAACTATAAAAAGATATATATCGTTCTAAACAAAGTTGCACAGCGAAACGGCTATTTCTCAAACAAACTAAAAACTATATAAACAAACCAGTTGAGGATCACGATCATACTTAACATAGTAATTAAGGACAGTCCTACCAAATTATCATAACACATTTTTTAATGCCTTTTACCCGAGGAATTTAAATTCCGGACAACGGACAGACAATACCGTCCCGTTCTGTTACCTAGTTTGAAGTCCTTTGTAATAGATCTTAAGGCTCTTACAAATTGACAAAGCGCTTAGAGCCAAACTTCCTTAACTTCAATTTATTTCTTTTTGCATCAAAACTTCCCAACCAAGCTCTCATTGTTTTTGCCGAGTCATCAAAGATGTGTGTGGTCTAGCGTTGACAGTTATTGACAGTAAAATGTAGAATCGATCGTTCGACCAGGCTGGAGCAGCTCATAGTGGATGATCCCTTTCCAATCCCACCTAACATTCAGCATAACCTTTCGAGGCGACAATCCTGGCTTTGCAACTATTTGTTGAGCTCACCACGCTTGGAGCATGATCTTTTTCGCACATCATTGTCGTATTTTATCCGTTTTTAAAAGAAGAATTGCAGATATTAATTCCATCCATTAAATTTTTCACAGACAATACATGTGGATCGATGGTTGATCTTGTTTTTGTAGGCAGCCTTTTTTAAATGGTTGAAGATCATTTGATGATGAATGTTTAGTTCCTTAGCGATGTCAGGACAGCCTCCTGGTAAATATTTTTCATAATTTCATCGACTTTTTCAACGATAGTTTGACCAGAGCGAGGGGCATCTCTTATCCCGAAATTTCCAAAACGGAAACAAGCAAACCATTGTTGCGCTACACGAACTGATACAGCATTACATCCGTAAACAGCTGGAACTTTTTCAACTTCCCCGAATTTATTTATTTTTTTTTTTTTTTGCTGTTTTGGCTAAATGAAGCTTTTAGTCTCACCTTTTCGAAACACTTTTTCGACTACCCAATATATTCTAACAGATTAATGATAATTGATCGGAATGGCTACTATCTAATAAATGCACTTTAAAAGACGTTTTCAATCAGCAACATCAAATATTTTATTAGAGGTCATAAGCTAACAACTTAGAATATATTACATCTCGAAACTGATTTCTGAAACCAGCACATAAGCCCTTATAAACTGTATCGCGATCATTATCCATGCATGGTTTGCTGACAGTCGAAGCTTAACATGTACATATATTTTCCTAAACCCTCGTCCTTTCGCAGACAACGGACAACGGACAGACAGCCCGTCACTTGCATGCAGAATGCTCATATTTCTCACAATATAATTCCATTAAACAGTGCAAATTACTACACTGACACTCTAACTAAATATATGCATTCTTATTTGCATATGTTGGAAGTTAGCTACACATAACATTTGCATACTAACATGCATACATATATAATATATATATGTATATATTTCCTTGTGCGTTGGTTCCTGCCTTCGAGTGAGAATGTGCAATGAATGTGGCGCTGGATGGTGTGAACACGCTGTAAGTGTTATACATCCATCTTAATAGTGACTTCTCTGCGAAAGGGTCAGTTACAGCCACTGAAAACTGTTAGTGCATAGACCTACAAAAGTATGGTTCTATATTTTTATGAGAAAGAAAAATGGTAGTAACAAAAAAGTAAATTACTTTATAATTTCATTTCATTAAGAATTTGTACATAGCATCCGTTAGTTCCGATATAAAGGCAAGCGAAAGTTCGAAAATATTTATATTAGGTATATGGAGACTAATGGCAGTACGGTCCCATTTTTTGAAATTGGTTAATGGTTGTAACTCCCTAAAATAAGAAAACAAGTTTCCTAACATTATGCTGTGGCAGTTTTAACTCATAATTTTGTATATATACACATGTAAGATGTCCATGTACAATTATTACAGTTCGGGTAACCGCGGTGATTTAATTTTACAGAAATTTTCATTAAAACCAGTTGCTACTGGCGCTTTTTAAGTTACAACAAACTCTACTGAAATGATGGTGTACGATTTTAATGGAAAACGACGAGTTCAACTTAATTAATTAAAAATTCATATGTGGTGAATATGTTGGTAAAATCATTTGCAAAAAAAAAAATCAATAGATACATACATAGATTCAATAGATCAATAGACACAGTGAAACTTCCATAACTCGAGTCGCCATAACCCAGAAAAAACTTCCAGTTAGAGAGAGAGCGAGAGAGAGAGTAGAGTCACTTGTATAGGAGCTAGATCAAGTTTTCATTCAAATTTAACTTTTTTAGCCAAAAAGAGGAAGACTATTATGCGTAAAACATGCTCTCCCGTCTTCATTGGTACGAGTATAACTAAAATATTGGCCAATATATGCGGTACAAAGTCACCCGGAAGTTCGAAAATCTTTATATTGAGTATATGGGGGCTACGGGAAGTCCAAATATTCCGTACATAGTGGCTTCAACAGTTTTTGTTGGATTTGAACAATTTTTGGTCATAAGGTGGCATAGGCTGAATATATTACTAATGCAAAGTTTTATCCCCTTATACTTGTGTTTGCGTACTGGTAAGTGAAAGAATCAAGTGGAATTTCAAATTGTGCTACAAGGGAAGGCGTAGTTTTTGTCCCATCTCGTCCATTTTCGTATTGTATAACGGAATTATGTATGATGAAATTGCCACGCACTAAATTTAGTTCAAGTCGGTTAGTCGGATCCCGAGTTATGGGATTTTAACAAAGAGTGTTTTCACACTGGCTCCCATAAAGCCTTTTTATACCATCGTGGAGGTAAAATTTAATGTATCTGGCATATTTAGTCATTGACTTATTGCGCTTTTAGTAGTTTTTAACAATACCGTTCATTTTCATACTGTCGGCAGGAGTTCTTATAATATTAGGTTGTTAAAAAAGTCTTGCGATATTTTTGGGGTATTTTTATTGAATTTTCAATCGTTCATAAAATTTTTTTTTGACTCATGCCCAGCTTTTGACCGATGCTACGGCTGCTACTATGCCGGTCTCTTTCGACCAAATTCAGCGATTTGATCGCAATTTTCGGCGACAGGCCTTCTGGAGCGTGGCGCATCTTCGACCACCTCTACACCAGAATGAAAACGTTGAAACTATCGTTGTGCGGTGGAAATGAAAACTCTATCGAGTCCATAAGCTGCACAAATTTTATTGGCGGCTTGAGATGCATTTTTGCCTTTATTGTAGTAGTACTGTAAAATATGCCGTATTTTCTCTTTATTTTGCTCAATGTTTGCGACGCTATAACTCACGAACGACTTAAAAGAAACGACAATCA
>NW_017534809.1:0-12662 GCF_001853355.1 Bactrocera latifrons
GCGTGATGCAGGTTCACTTGGGCAACTTCCGTAGTTACGGCCATTACAGGATGGGTTCAAGGAAGGGCAGATCCTCTTCCCCACCGTCCACCGTACTGCTRYCCWTTGGGTCACCTAACCCTTCGAGGAGCTCCTGCGTGGAGGGTAGCTCATCTGTGCGACCTTTTTTTGGGGACGTCGGTAGTCGCCGAGGGCACTGCCTTCTCAGWCCTACTACCGCATGGCTGCTCCGACACCACGTCCACCTGCATGTCCAGTGCCTCCGGGCCTRCGCCAGGCCCTGTCGGTCTGTCCGCAACCTTCTTCTGGAGAGTTGCTGGCGTTGCTGCTCCCTTGCTCCCGGTGGCTGCAGGCCTGTTGGGCCGTATGACCACCGTGCTGAACCTGTAGTACAGGGGGAAGCTCGCTGCCCGGACGTACCTGTACGACTCATCGTCRATGAACAGGTTAAGTCTCCATCCTCTCATACCTCCGATCTCCTCCATCTTGCTGCTCACGACGCGCCAGGACGAGATGTTGAGTCCCCGGTTCTGGTTTTTCACCAGCCCCAAGGCGARCTCATAGGGCTTGTCCCCGCACCGAGGGAGGAACRTTGTCATGCTGTGCATGATTGKCAAMTCTTCCGCCCTCTTCGCGCAGAGGACAGGACCCTTCCAGCCTCCGAGCTTTGGAGCGTACTCCTTCAGCCAGTCAGCGGACGCCTCATCCACGCAGTCTACCTGCAGCATTCCTCCTCTGAACTCAACTCCCAGGAAGGACGCCGCATAGTCCTCCCCTCTGAACACCTCCTCCATGAGGAGGTCTTGGAGCACCGTGAGCTCCTCCGGTGTAAGCGACTCCACTGGGTAGCTGAGAGGCAGTACAGCAATGCCTTTTACAGCGTCCACTCAACGGGGTGAGCTGTCGGGTCTGTCAATTTATATGGGGAACTACGGGGTCCGCCGCGCCAGAGCCCCATGGCGCGGTAAGGCCACAGTTACTCCCCAATTCGGCCCGGTGTTGGGGAGGCTCCGTTAGAATACAGCCGAATTTAACCTCCCGGCTGCAACTCATCCAGTGGGCACGGGAGTCGCATAACACCCTGGATTCGGAGGTGGTAGCTCTTGGTTAGCGCACACATGCGGCGCCCGTCACCCCGCATGGTCAGTGCCAAAGAGCACCAGCCGCACGGGTTGGGGGGCTCCGAGTATGCCTTGCGCCTAAGCCCCTGCACCACGACAAGGTGCCTACCATTCGCAGGAGCATATATATGGTTTTTAAAATCTGTTTACATGTACACATATTTATATGTGTATGACTTTTAAGATTTTATCAAAACTTCAAATGCCCAAAGTAAATAAATACATATGTATATAAATTAATTATAATTATATTAAATAAATATGTATTTAAGTCATAATACAAATATGACTTAATTATACATTTCAACTGATTTAATGGAATTCATCATTAAATAGGTCAAATTGTACTTATGTACATACATATTTATGTACATATATGTATACATTTTAGCTTCGTTATCAAATATATGGAGAATATCCATAGCGGTTTGCGCATTGYAAATATGCGAATCTGTAAGCGTACATTGAAATTAGCATCACTTTTCTCATTGAACAATGAAAATGCTCAATTCTGCTATTTTCGACCTCCTCATGTTAAATATTGGTGAAATCCGCTAATAATATTTCTGTGGTGAAATCCACTTATAGAAAACTCAACCCCTCCAAAAAGAGGAACGTGATGACAATCGGCACATCCTGAACCTTCTATATATTATACGTTCTCTGTTGGCGCCACGTAGCGAAAAGAAGAACGACTGGCGCGCTGTTGTTAACTCGGGTATGATCGCGTAAGCGGTGTCTACGCCAATCAAGAAGAAGAAGAAGTTGCCCGATCCGTGGAAGATACAGCGTCTGGTGCTACTCCCAAAGCCAAAAAAGCTTCATCACATTGACCTCTTTGCATCCTTGACACGATTGGGAAAGTGTACGAAAGCATTGTAAGAAACGGTTTGGAGTTAGCAACCCAAAAAGCCGGCGGATTATCAGAGAGACAAGGAAGAAAGAGGAGAGAGAGAGTGCTATTGAAGCACTAAGAGAAGTAATTGATACTGCGAAATGTGCAATAAGTGGAAAAAGATGGAAAGGTGGTTCAAAAAAATACTGCGCGCTAATAACCCTGGATGTAAAGAATCTCTTCAACTTCGCAAAGTAAGCAAATATAATAAAAGTTCTACACGGTATACACGCTCCTCATTATCTGAGCTACACTATCTCCAGTGGAGTACCGCAGGGCTCGGTTTTAGGCCCACTGCTATGTAACTTGATGTACGATGGAGTTTTAAGAATACCGCAACCAAAAAGTGCGAAAACAATCGCATATGCGGATGACCTCATAGTAGTGGCTGTAGCTAAACATCTGGATGATCTCCGGATCAAATGCAATTACAGCATAAATGGTTTGCGACAATGGTTTGCTACCATGATTCTAGAATTCTAGATTCTGGCTGAACAAAAACAGAAGTCCTGCTCAAAAGCTTTAGGAAAATTGAAGAGAAAATATCAGTGACCACAGGAGAATGTCAGATTACTTCACAGCCGCAGTGGAAGTATCTTGGGGTAATCGTGGACTCAAGACTCAAGTTCAAGTAACACTTGGAAAATGCCACACGTAAAGCAAATAAAACATTTTTTGTGAAATACATTATATTTGCAATCTATTTTTAGTAAATAATAAGCAAATTTGATAACTAAACCATAATATGAGTTATATTTTTGATCTCCCATGAGATAATAATAATAATTAATAGGTAAGGTAATAAGTTCAGTTATCCTCTATGCGGCTTCAATATGATTGAAATTGGGACAAATAGAGAAGATTAGGCGTCAGTCAGTCCGTGCAATAGAGCAGACTTAAACGTTTTCTTGTCTTCCATGAAGTAATACTTTGCCCAGTGTTCCCGTGGGAGAGGCATGAGGTGGGGTAGGTTAGGTTTACCGGATTAAAGTTCCGCACTGCGGCTTTCGATGCTTCGATGCTATAAGAGAAACAAAAAATATGCACATGAAGCACAGAAATATGTTTGCAATCAAATGTATGGTTGAGGCCAAGGAGCATAGTAAAAAACTAGGAAAGGAAGGAATGCAAACAATACCGTACCCTTATACATCTAGAGCCATATAAGCCACCTACGTGTGTTTTTTATACAGGAAACTTCAAATATGTGTGTGTGCATAAGGCTTACATAAGTGAGAAAAGGTATACAAAAAAATCTAAAGAAGTTCCTGTTTACTAGTGTATATAAAATATTGTCACTCACTTACATTGTGCTCTATAACGAAATTTCAACAAATATGGTAAAACTGAAACTTAAATTGCTGAAAATCGTTATAAACAAATTTACTTGAACTTAAACATAAAAAAGTCAACTCCTATCCCATAGCCACAATAAATTTAAAAATATTAAAAAAAATCAGAGTTGAGTTAATGGATACACCCGAATTTCTTGGAAAACTTCAATTAATCAGAGTTTTGGCAAAAGGCTTTAGCGGACTTATACATCTAACGGGTCATCCAAGAATAGGTACTTTTTAAAAACTTAACATTGCTGCATTTGGTACGAAGAGCAAACTGAAGAGATTCAATGGCGAACCTTATCGCGCCATGATAACCGTCGATTGGCCACGAAGACACACTTCTTCTTACGGTGATGTGTAATGTCTAGAGTCTATGCATGCATGCTCGCTTCAAATCAAGATGTCATTTGCCAGTTACCAATCGAATTGCTCGAACGAGACATCGAAAATTGGACTCAACGGATGGACCATCTGAGACGTGACCGCGGACGTTATTTGAAAGAGATAATCTTCAAAATAATATAGGAAAAATATAAGAAAAATAATATTTTTTCGAAAAAAAATAAACATTCCCAATTAAATTTGTAGTGTCTGTGTTTTTTTTTAAAGTAGGGAAATTCGAAATGGATCACCCTTTACTAGGAAAGGATTTATTGTTTGATAACAGTTATGTTAGTTTCGTTTTCATGCTTTTTAAAGCAGGTGGAAGCACTGTACCAAAGCTTCGAGAGCTTGACAGTAGAAAAAATTTTAAAACTAAAGTTTTTTGAGAAGTTTCTATAGAAACCACTATACACTATGCAAAGTAATTTCAACATAGGTCGTTTATAAACGACTTAGCAATTTGGACCTTATTTACCCTTCCCCATGTAAACTACTTATCGAGTTAGTTAGCGATTACTTAGTATACAACTGAACTTAAGAACAAACTATTGGTTCTCGCAAAGAGGAGTTTAAAATAAATCATTAAAAAAGTAATAAAATTAACACTTAAATTACAAAATTAATTTTTATAATGTAAACCCGAAGCCCTTAATCCCAAGGATCGCAGAAATACTTATTAAAGAAAATACAAAAAAAAAAAAAAAAATTTAATTAATAAAAAATATCTTGAGTTAAAAATCAAAAATATAAAATGGCTTTTGAAAATAATACTTTTTAAAAAGTCAATATCGTTTAATTTTTAATTACCTTTAAGTACTGTTTTTCAGGTAGAAATACATTAATCTTTCTTTTATTTTCTTTCCATTCAACGTTTTGACTTCAAAAATATTGCCGTTCTCCTAGGCTCCTAAACAGCTCTTTTCGCTCATCGGCTTTAATCACTCCATGGAGAGCTTCAGCGGGAAGCTTATTCGAAAACCTAAAACGTATATAAATACATTTTTTTAGCCATAAGAGGACCTCCTTTTCACCCAACCTACTAACCACCAAATATATTATACCATAAATATATAATATTATTATTACGCTAGTTTCTAGGAGGAAGTTGTGTATTATATGTGTGGGTGTATGTTTACATCTACTTTCCTGCCTCCACTTTAAATTTTTAAGCACATAACTACTACTAATCTATTTGCTGGAGTGAAAAGCCCCGTTATTTAACGTCTCACGGCTTCTTAAATAAATGAGTTTGTCGACAGTTATGTTATTTAGCTGTGGATTTAAATGGTATGATAAGGAGGAGATCGATTTGAAGAAAAATAGCAAGGAATTTATTTGTAGAAACTTTCTAAATTATTTGTGAAACTTCTATAAACATCTTAATTTAACATATTTTTTGAAAGCCTGTTGAGCTTTTTATTTGCGAAAACTCCCTCAACAATTTTTAAAATCTTTTTATAAGTAATAGTTTAGCTTTTTAAAAATTGTGTTTCCGAAAGATTTTTATGGCTTCTGAAAGCCTTTGGTTGAAACATCCTTCATTTATAAAAGCGTTCAAAGGCGAATATTTGTGACTTAAAATTTTTTTTTATTTCTAAATTATGCATTTGAGGTTAAATTCACCACTCTGTCCATAGTCCAAAATGCGATCATCGGCCGCCGCACAAGACTTGCAAGCCAGCAACAAGTGTACTCATAGAACTTAGGCGAAGAAAGACAAAATATAAGATCATTGGCATCATACAATCGCTTAGCATTTCAATATGATCCACTGCGAACTACAGTGATGATAAAAATTTAGATATTGGGCCAATGACGACTATATGCCGATATTGCAATGCGTTAAAGTTCAAAAGAGAAACGGCTGGAGTGTGCTGCGCAAGTGGAAAAGTCAAAATGGATCCATTACTAACACCACCACAGCCATTAAAACCATTGTTCGATGGAGATGAACACATCCTTGAATACAATAACTGCTTTCGAATGACTTCCTTTGGAGCTAATAACATTCGAGAAGGCGACTTGCAAGGTAAAAGATACAACACACATAACCAATCACTCACAATAACATGGTGAATTGAAACACATAACAACTACATATACACCGCACACTACACCATCTCACGATCAGAAGTTACACCGTAATCTTCAACAAATGATTATTTGCAATTACAGATACAAGGACAAATATATCAAGGCAAGGGCAAGACGGATACAACATTACGTTGAAGATGGTCGATCCAATTACAGGTACAATATTCACACACTACTTATTGCTATTATTGGTTTCCATTAACAATTCATTTAATTTTGCATTTTCAGGCGTAGCAATGACCGAACGTTTAGCGTTCATCCGATTCAATCAGGCAAAGCTACGATCTGAGGACTATATTCACTTGTGTAATGCATTCATTCAGGTCTTGATGTTCAGAATATTGGATGTCTGACGATTTTCCCATCATCTTATATCGGAAGCCCGAAGCCGAAATTATGGAACTCCAGATTTATTTATTACGATCACATGCAATCCGAAGTGGACGGAAATTACTCAGTATCGAGTTTTTGGTGACACGTTGTTATACATATGTACTCGGTGGAATGGCAGAAGCGTGGACTACCGCATGCTCATATCCTAGACTGGTTGCTGAACAAATTACATTCAAATGAAGTGGATGACATCATATCAGCTGAAATTCCTGATAAAGTCACTGATCCCCATCTAGACGACATTGTGACGACACAGATGGTGCATGGACCGGGCGGTTCATTAAATCCATTATCGCCTTGCATGGCTGATGGAAAGTGCACAAAACGAATACGCGGCCGTTAGTGGCTAAAACACACAGGGAACGATGGATATCCAGTTTAACTATCAAAGTTAAAGTTCAAAGTCAAGAGTTTGAGATCGGAAAAGAATTCATTGTACCATATTGCCCGCTGCTATCACAAATTTTCCAATCACATGCATACGTTGAGAGTTATCATTCAGCCAAATCAATCAAATATTTGTGCAAGTACGTCACAAAGGCATCGACATGGCCGTGTTTGGTATTGCATCGGAAAATGCGAATGACGAAATCAGCAACTTCGAAATGGGCAGTACGTCAGTACTTATGAAGCACTGTGACGATTATTGTCATTGCACATTCATGAAAGATATCCCATAGTTGTACATTTAGCAGTGCATTTGGAAAATGGCCAAAGAGTTTAGTTCACTGAGGCTAAAGAGGCACCACGAGCTGAGAGACCACCATAGACAACATTGACTAGCTTCTTTGCAATGTGTGAAGCAGACCCATTCGAAGCGACGCTGTTGTACGTTGAAATGCCCAAGTATTACACTTGGAATCAATCAACAAAGAAATTCCAAAGTCGCAAACAAGAACCTCAGTYCCAGATTGGCCGCAGGTGTTTTCTACTATGCACTAGATCGCATGTATACTGTTCATCCTAGAAATGATGAATGTTTTTATTTGCACTGCTGTTGGTRAATGCACRTGGACCAAAATCAGTTGCGGATTTGAAAACTGGGAATGTCCACCAATGCCGAACAAATCGAGAATCATGTCAACATTTGCGGATTCAGTTGTTTCATCGAATGCGTACCAAATATGAACTCTGTTCGCAATTATCACCACCACATGTTTTCCTTCACAACCAATTCAGTTATGGAACAAATACAAAGACGACATATGTGAAGATATCTTGCATCGCTTGCGCACTCAAACGAATAATCCTGACATTCAAATAACCGATGAAATCTACAATAAAGGATTGATTCTGATTAAGGATCAATGCTTGACTATTGCAAACAGGCTACTGATTGAAGTAGGAATGATTGCGCCGAATCGACCGATGCACGATGCATTCAACCAAGAATTAAATCGAGAGCTGCAATAAAACGTCAGGTGATTTCAGGCAGATGTTGCTTGGCTTGGCTGAAAGCATCACCTTGATGGAATAACGTAAAAACATTATCGCTAATCACTAATATGAGAGTTCAACTTCAAAATGATCAAAGTTCTGCACAATTTTCCAAACAACTGTTAGCTGTTGGAAATGGAAAAGTCCCAGTTGATGCGACATCTGGATTAATTACTCTTACCAACGACTTCTGCCGATTTGTAGACTCTCAATTAGCTCTTATTGAAAATGTTTTCCCAAAAATTAGTGAGAATTATAAAAATTATACTTGGTTAAGTCAACGACCAATTCTTGCCGCAAAGAATAATAATGTACACGCACTGAATTTCACCATTCAATCAAAAATTGCTGGCGATTTGGCGACATACAAATCCGTTGATTCCATAACAAACGCCGATGATGTATAACAGTAAATTATCCATCGGAGTTTTTGAACTCTCTGGAGTTACCAGGATTTCCACCACATTACCTGCAACTCAAAATTGGTACAGTTATTATGATATTGCGTAATTTGAAACCATCGCGACTTTGCAACAGTACTCGACTTTCTGTAAAAAGACTTATGCCGAATTTAATTGAGGCAACCATTATTAACGGAAAGTATGCAGGTGAAAATGTATGTATTCCTCGAATACCAATGGCTTAAAACGATTGCAATTTCCAGTTCACCTTGCGTTCGCAATGACAATTAACAAGTCGCAAGGCCAATCGCTTAGTGTTTGCGGGATAAATTTAGAAAATCATTGTCTTTCACATGGGCAACTCATGTTACATAAAACGAAGCCGTCTGGTGGCGAAGCGGAGTTGCTAGTATTTATATAAATGAACAGAGTGACTAGCTGGTCTATGAGCAATATAAAGTAAGACATTTTAATTAAATTTCGCGCAAAACCCTATTTGTCGAAATATTTCTATGCTTCTATGATTGTTTGTCACAACAAAATAATAATTAGTTTTTAGTATATGCTTGTCTTAATGAAGTGCAAAAATTAAGTTCAGCGATATTTACGATGAGGAAAATTATTCAATATAGAAGTTCCATTAAAATTAGTGTGCGGAATAAAATTTCAGATGGCGAAACGTTCAGAATGTTGGAAAAGGTCTTCGGTGATTATTGTTCGTTGCGAGCAAGTGTTTTTGATTGGATGCACCGTCGCATACTGCATTCATTCTTCGTCAGTTTTTGTCCAAATTGTTTACCAATATCATGCCACAATCACAATATTCACCTAATTTAGCTCCGTGCGACTTCTGGCTACTCAGAAAAGTCAAACGACCGCTCCGTGGAAACAGTTTTGAGTCAATTGAATACATTAAATATATATATGTATATATATTATAAAAAAATGTAATCCAATTTTGGCTAAAACAATGCTATAATAGTTGAAGGAATCTTCCGGATCAGACTACTATATGATATGCATAGCTGCCATATAAACTGAACGATCAAAACCAAGTTCTTAATAATAGTTCTTCTTAATGGAAACCTCTTTATTTGTTAAGGGGCTTTTTCTTGTACTCTAGTAATATCGGCTTGAAAATTAAAAAGTTGTATAAAATATTTGCTGGCGTGTTTGCTAACCACTTGAATTGCCTCCTTATTTAAATTTGTGAAATTATTTAATATTTTAAATCTAACGCCCCCTGGTGGCATCATCTATATGTCGACTGGTGCCTTAGAATCTACTATATTTATCGATTGCCCAGTGAAAATTTTCTGACATTTCATTGATTGGAAGTGAACTCATTGTGTTTTAAATGTCAGCATGTTTTTGTTATCAGTGCGAAAATGAGTTTTGAACTTGGCTCTTTGGAATTGAACATCTCCTAAACATCGCTTTTTTGCATTTTGACCAAACATTTGGAATTACGAAAAGTTTGTGCACTTTTTTCCGCACAAATTGACTGACGACCAAAAATTGCTCCGTTTAAATCCTTATGCGGACGTAGAGGCCATTCAAAAGTCTTACACCAGCATTCTGGTGGCCATACCGGCCAACGAGCTAAAACACTCGTTCGACATGCTTTTGGACCGTGTGAAAAGCTGTACTGAAGCAAAAGGAGACTATTTTGATTAAAATAAATTGATTTTGTTGAAAAGGCCATTTGTTCTGTTTTCTTTTTAAGTCCTGTTTTCTTTGGGACCCACCTTGAAGGTACTTATTTGGACTTTAGTAGAAGAAAATCATAGCGGTCTTAGTAGCTGTATGATCACGAATTCTATAGCTAAATCAGTTACTTGTACTTTTAACCTTAGTTGACAAAATATCAATACTGGAATGAGAACAGTATCCTGGAATTCTATTGCAAATTTGTACGTGTACTTTTTGACATAATATACAGAAATATTAATAATAGAATGAGGACAGTAAAGCTTAGCATAAATTCTATTTCAAAATCAATTGGTTGTGATTTTTGACTTAGACGACAGAAATATCTATAATAAAGTGAGAGAGTGAGTTTTCTGTGATTAGTAATTATTAGTACAAATTATATCGCAACATTAATAACTTGTGATTTGTGATTTAGTAGACAGAAAAAAGAAGCGATTTTTAATTTTTAAACAATTTCGGTCAAAATTCAATGCAGTCGCAGACTATGAATCAAATTGGGAAAAACTGAATTTTTCTGCGAGTTAAAAGTATACAAAAAGTAACATTCAGAATATTTGCATTGAGAAAAGTTGTAAAGAAGAGAGTAAAAATAATAATAAATAGTTAATAGTCTGGGAAAGTTTCAAACAAGCAAAACACAAATTTTTTTGTATTAAAGTAAAAATTAAGATTTTCTTGTCGCGTTACTATTTCTATGCTTTTTTTTTTGTCATACTTTGCACTCTAAGCCTGGTATATAACGTGAAAATAGAGATCACATATACTTCCAATTTAAGGAATGACTAACATAAAGAATAATTTTACAAAAAATTAGAAAAGTTTACGTTAATGCTACTACTTTATTTCTCAATCGGACTAATAAAAAATGATGCGGACTAATAATGTGTTGATGCTTTTGAATACACATTTGTCATAAGCCACGTGAGCCACGTATAGACCAGTTTTAGCTCTTTACGATACCAGTTTCTTTACGAAGTCCATGAAAAGAAGTTATCCTTTAGGATGCCTACGTGTGACGCGATTTGAAATAACGTGTCTTTAAGTTTCTCATACCGTGAATCCCCCAAATGATTAAAGCGTAGCCTTTGCTAATAGAGGACAAATGCACAAAAGCTGCTTCATTGCTTCCCTAAACATTTTCTGGAGTTTTCTCGATTTTGCAGCCCCATTCTGAAAGCGGTTGCCGCCAGCAGACTATAACCAGTGAATATTACAATCATGTTCTTATAACACCTTCTATCGAGTGCCCTCAGGATTGCGACCTACCGTTTTACAAAAGACTTTTGCAAATTTGCACCCAGATAGGTTCTTCCATCGCATTTTGATTTTCCCCATCATACTTTTGTACAGATTATCGTATAGATAATACATGAGTTGTTCAATGTTGATCAGTTTTCATGTGAGAGCCATACACCACTGTATGTATGTATTATTAAAAACAAAAAACAATTATTAAACTAATTAACATAACTCAAATATTCTTTGGATCAAAACAAAAATTAGGAATACAAAACCCTTTCACATACCTTATACTGGTATATGTCTTATAATAAAAAATACAAAATAAGAATTAAAATGAATTAACTTTGGTTTAGTTTTCATCAGAATCAGTTTCTTTGACCATATAATATTGATTGCAAATAAATGTTTTATGACTTCTGCAAATATTTTTCATACATTCATACATTGCGTTTTTGATTGCCTCCTCTTCTGGCTGGACATATTTTACAGGTTCCTCTGGATGTGCCAGAACTAACTGCTCCTGTATCAGCAACAATCAGCTTCATATTCAACTGTTCCCTTATGTTTCTTTTTGGTTTTCTTCTAAGGCCTACTGTCGTTGATCTTCTTTGGACGTACTCTTTTGTCAATTCAGTGCCTAATGTCCGTAAATACACTCGCCTTTTCCGTAAAGTCACATTATTTGCCCTCAATATCACCATACTATTTATTGCAATATCCAGAAGACGAAAGAATAATGTCAATGGCTATCTATTATTCTTCGTTGAAACCGAATACATTTTTACTTTCTTGTCAACTCCATCGACACCGTCCTTTCTTTTATTATAAAAAGTAACTATCCTGGTTTTACGCTTTTTGTTTGTACTTTCATCAATTTCTGCAGCACAATGAAGTGATGATATAAGAACTACAGATCTTTTCTTTTTAGGCACGTAAGATACGAGTGTTTCTGTATATGAAAATCCAAATTGACTTCAATATTCAGGTTGCTATTTATCTATAAATTTATAAATTTATACCCACAACAGAAATCTTATGATACTTGGCCCAATCGTTTCTCAGCGGCACAGTAGTATACCAACTGCCGACGGTAATGTTTCTCCCAGTGCCAGAAATTTGTGTAATTAGCCCCTTTACGACGTCTGACGCAGCATTGGAAAATCATCTTCTTCCGAGAATCATCTTCTTCTAAGAATCGTTTATGGAGAAAAACAGGGTCGGGCTATCCCCACTCCCGACCCCTTATTGGAAAGAGGAAGGATCGAGCTTTTTAATAAACCCTCCCTCGACCCCCTAGATCCCCTATGGACCTGTAGGGAGGCCTTTGAAAATGACCAAAAATCAGTGTTTTTGCYMATTYTTSCATACAAACTGAAACCAATGCAACCCAGCCAACATTTTTGTATGGACAAGAAATCAAAAGAAAGAAAGCCAAAATGTTTCAGTGCAATGTATATACGTATCTATCCTTCGGCCGCGCTTTAAAAAAAAAACCCTGGCCGGTCCAATACCGGCTACGCCATCCACAGTATTTTTGCATTGAACACCTTTTCCTCCACAGTATTTTAGCATTTCATTCCTTTCCGTACTAGCGGCCTTCGGCCGCGCTTTAAAAAAATAACCCTGGCCGATCCAACACCGG
>NW_017534809.1:12728-21671 GCF_001853355.1 Bactrocera latifrons
TTTGTTCGTGCTTTCTCGGTAATTTGACAGTTCAAATTAGGCAGTCATTTTGGTTTTCCGCATTATTGAACTCAGTGTAGAAAAAGGTGTATTTTATTTAAAGATTTACAAAGAAATTAACAATCAAAAGTAATTAAAAACATTACTAGTGGTTTTTATAATTCATAAGTAATATATGTGCGTGAAAATGTATCCAGAATTGGTTTGGTACCATTCAAAACAGATGAAAATACACTGGCATATATTTAGAATTTTGCAAAAAATAGCATTTTTTAAAGTGAATTTGTGGAAAAATTTGTGAACCGATTTTTATAAAATATTATTTAAAACAAAGTTCGATAATTTAAGCATACATGCGTGTTTAAAATTTTCCATTTGGTTCTCTCGTTTAGGTACGGCGAGCCAAAATAAACCGGCGCGATACTAAACACAACCCCCGAGGAGTTTGATTCCTCAACATTTAGAGGTTCCTCTGCAACGATGTGGTCGGAAGTTTCAGAGCCTTGGTCGCTAAGCTCCCGTTCACTTTCTTCATTGTCTTCATTTAGTAATTCCTCGAGTATTGCATTTTGTGATAACCGTCCACGACCCATTTTATTTAAAAAAAAAACCCGAACTTATTTCAATAATAATGAATGATGGTCGCAGAACTACTATGAGCGTGAACGAGGGTATGTCGCATTAAGCGTCGCGCGAGTTACATTCCTATACTCTAAACTTACTTGGCGTAGACACCGCTTACGCGATTATAGCCGAGTTAACAACAGCGCACCAGTCGTTTCTTCTTTTCCAATTGGATATTCCAAGCGAAGTCAGGTCCTTCTCCACTTGGTCCTTCCATCGGAGTGGTGGTCTTCCTCTTCCTCTGCCTCCCCCGGCGGGTACTGCGTCGAATACTTTCAGAGCTGGAGTGTTTTCGTCCATCCGGACAACATGGTCTAGCCAGCGCAGTCGCTGTCTTTTAATTCGCTGAACTATGTCAATGTCGTCGTATATCTTGTACAGCTCATCGTTCCACCGAATGCGATATTCGCCGTGACCAACGCGTCAAGGACCGAAGTTTTCTCTGGAAAACTTGCAACGTCGACTCATCAGTTGTTGTCATCGTCCAGGCCTCTGCACCATATAGCAGGATGGTAATTATGAGTGACTTATAGAGTTTGGTTTTAGTTCGTCGAGAGAGAASTTTGCTTCTCAATTGCCTACTCAGTCCGAAGTAGCACCTGTTGGCAAAAGTTATCCTACGTTGGATTTCCAGGCTGACAATGTTGGTGGTGTTTACGCTGTTTCCAATATCTACGACTTCAAAGTTATGACTGTCAACAGTGACGTAAGAGCCAAGTCGCGAGTGTTTGTTTGATGATAGGAGATATTTCGTTTTGCCCTCGTTCACTTCCAGAACCATTCGCTTCGCCTCCTTGTTATGATATCAATATCATCGGCATACGACAGCAGCTGTACACTTATAAAAGATTGAACCTGCTCCATTAAGTTCTGCAGCTCGAATTATTTTCTCCAGCAGCAGGTTGAAGGAGTCGCACGATAGGGAGTCGCCTTGTCTGAAACTTCGTTTGGTATCGAACGGCACGGAGAGGTCCTTCCCGATTCAGACGGAGCTTTTGGTGTTGCTCAACGTCAGCTTACACAGCCGTATAAGTTTTGCAGGGATACCAAATTCATACATCGCGGCGTAAAGGCAGCTCCTTTTCGTGCTGTCGAAAGCAGCTTTGAAATCGACGAAGAGGTGGTGTGTGTCAATTGTCCTTTCATGGATTCTTTTCCAAGATTTGACGCATGGTGAATATCTGATCGGTTGTTGATTTGCCAGGTCTGAAGCCACACTGATAAGGTCCAATTAGTTTGTTGACGGTGGGCTTTAATCTTTCACACAACTCGTTTGATAGAATCGTGTACGCGATGTTAAGGAGGTTTATCCCACGGTAGTTGGCGCAGATTTCTGGGGTTTCCCTTTTTATAGATATACTTTATTTATATATATAATATATGTAAGTAAAAAAGCTAATATGGAACGATACAATAGTTAATCCTAATAATAGAGGGGAACGAACAAAGAAAGTTAGTACAGTTCGTAATAAATAAAGAAGGAATAGCTTAAGCTTTTCAATTCAACACATTTTCTTTCTAGCGCAGTCTATGGAACTTTGTCTTAAGACAAAGCGAACCTAATCTTAATTTAAAAGTTATTTAGTGAATTTTCCATACTGAAGTTGGAATATCTTTCATAAATAAAATAATTTTTATAAAAGACAAATATATTTTTTCGGCAATTCGACGTTTTCTTCCGAGTGTTTTGAACCTCGTGGCGACTTACAAACCAGATTATATACTTGAATAATAGAGTATAAAAATAGTGAAATTTTCGTAAACTGTAACAAAATTTCAAATGGTTAAACTATTTGCGTATAGTGCGTCCAAGAAAAGAACATTCAAAATTGGAAAGAAAAATTAAATTAATTAATTAAATAATCGGGAAAATAACGTATGAATAGTCGGCAAAATCAATTCGACAAAAACCGGGACATCATCGATTCAGAGGAGCTTAACCAAATAATAAGAAGGCAAGAGGAGGTAATTAATAAAATGCAGCAGCAACAGGTACAGTTGCATCACCAAATGCAACAACAACAAGAGCAGCTACATAACCAGCATTCGCAGCAGGTCGTTCTTAGTGACGACAAAGTTATCAAAGGCTGACAATTTACTCACCTTCATCAACGCCGTCGAAAGAGGCTTTTACTTATGTTATGCATCCAACAACTGACAAACAACAGCAACTGGACGGAGGTAAAGCAGCGTTTGAAACAGAGGTACCAACCGGAGGAAACCTACTCGCAAATCTTCAATCGATGCAGAAATATTAAGGTTAGTAATTTAAGAGAACTTTTTGATTTCTTTTTGGACTCTAGTTATAAGCTTAATGAACTATACGAATGTGATGAGGCAAAACCCTCAAAATATTATATATGCCTACAAATGTAGATATGAATCTAATGGATATGTTAATGGAAAAAATTTACGGAAGTTATTGTACTCATTTGAACGAAATCGCTACCTTACTCGAAATGTATAATAGCTTTTCAAAATATACGTTACTAGACGAGAAAAGAGCTATTTCGTACGTGAGTACGAAACTAGTAAATCAAACAACAAGAGAAATAATCAAATTACTCAAACCAATAATAACAGCTATAGTAGCTATAACCACCAGAACTCAGTACAGAGTAGACACTATCCGAACCAAACTATTAGAGAACAAAGTAATAAAGTTTCTAATTATAATAACAGACACAATAATTATCAAACCAAGTCTAATTCACACATTAGTGTTGATAGTCAAAGTGCTAGACCTAGTCGGACGGWGTCGAGTTATCAGCCGATGGAAGTAAGTAATGTAGAGGAGGATGTAAATTTTACCAAAATACCTCCACCTGCAAATTGGTCTTAATACCACACATGCCATATTGATACAGCTTCAGATACAAGTTTAATTAATCTAAACATTTTCCTAAACAAAAGCTTTCTACACCTCTTTGGTACAGGACAATATATATTATCAACCAAGTAACGCACAGAATAATTACTCCTATACCTGAGGAATTTGATGCTTCAGGTAACTTATCATGAAAGGTAATTGATTTTGATAGCAAGAAGTATGAAGCTATAATAGGTAAATTTTCTCATTCCTCTTAGAGCTAAGATTGATGTAGAGAATATATTTATTAATATATTAGGAAATATAATACATATTGAGAGAGTAATTCCGTATAAAAAGCAGGAAATTTCTGCAATCGAATTCAAACTTTCTTTTACACACGAAATTAAACATACAATTATTACGACAGATGATATACCTATATGTTCGAAAATATGTAGATATCCACAAGTTCATGAAATGGAAATTCAGAAACAAATAAAGGAACTGTTAACATTATTAGAGAAAGCAATTCAGCTTACAACAGTCCTTTGTAGGTAGTTCCCAAAAAAGCAGACTAATCTTTAAATAAGAAATGGCGCATTATGATAGATTACCGAAAGTTGAACGAAATTACCGTTGTTGATAAGTTTCCGATACACAACATCGATGGGATAATGGATAAATTGGGAAGAGCTCAATATTTTTCGTCTATTGACCATTGCTAAAGGTTTTTACCAAATACTTGTGGATGAAAATGACAGGAAAAAACCTGCATTTTCTACTCTGTTAGGGCATTACGAATTCTTGAGTATGCCATTTGGTTTCAAAAATGGTCCATCGACATTTCAACGTCTCATTAATTCAGTTCTTCGAGATTTCATAAATAAAATATGCGTTGTCTATTTAGACAATCTTTAGTACCTCTTTGTCAGAACACATAGAAAATATGAAGAAAATATTTAAATAATTACAACAAGCAAAATTGAAAGTAAGATTAGATAAATGCAACTTTCTAAAAACAAAAAGAAATCGACTTTCTAGGTCATATATGAACCCCTAAAGGGATAAATAAATAAAATCTTTTCTAGGTATCACATGCTTCTATAGGAAATTAATCGAAGACTATTCTAAAATAGCTTACCTTATGGTCGCATATCTACACAAAGATGCAAAAATTAACATATATCACTCAAGTTATATAACTGCCTTTGAAAATTTAAAAGACATGATCACAAATCCTCCCATTTTAAGATATCCAGCTTTTAACAAAGGATTTAAACTAATAACCGATGCTGGTAACTTTGCTATTGGCGCAGTTCTCACTCAAGATGAGCATCCAATTTCATACGCTTCGAGAACATTAAACACTCACGGAAAAAACTACTCAACTATAGAAAAAGAGTTGTTAGCGATAGTGTGGGCAGTAAAATATTATAGACCTTATTTGTACGGAAGGGAGTTCGATCTTAAAACAGATCATCAATAGCTTAAGTGGTTGCAAAACAAAAAAAAAAAATTGTGGTAATGATATAAACCCAGGCTACAGCGTTGGTTAGTATAATTATATAGCTGGAATAGAAAATAAAATAGCCGATTTCCTAAGCCTAATTGATAGTAAAGAGATAAATACGATTAATATCAAAAATGTGGGAATGACCGTTAAGCAAATGCTAAAAATAAAGATTTGAACGCTTGAGAGGAGCAAAATCAAAGAATTTCTATTTAAGTTCAAACCAACCATTCTCAGGAAGAAAGTTCTTATAATCATTTTAAAACTCTCGATACGGTTGTAAATCATTTCAAACAGCAGCTAATTTTGGTTGAATCAAAAGAATACGAAGTAGTAAATATTTTCCAAAATAAACCCGTTTTTATTGACAAAGGAGATATCAATAGCTTTAACATAATCAATATTGTAAAAAGACATTTTAATAAAGGAAAGGACGCTATATCTCTACTTGTAGAAAATTAATATGATGAGATTCAAAAAATTCTTTTAGGAACCTTTAAAAAAAAAATATTATTACCCTTAATTGTAGTCATTTTCCCAAAGATAGTGTAGAAGAATATGAACTTAAAAAACAGATATCGCTTTTCCACAAAATCGAAGTAGGGCATTCAGGAATTATCCCAACTTACGAAGGAATTAAACATAAAGTGTATCACCCACAGCTAAAAACTAAAATACATAAAATAATAAATAATTGCGAAATCTGTAACGGAGGAAAATATCCCCGAAACCCGATCGAAGCGAAATTTCACACTACGGAAACACCTGACACAGTAAATGAAATTGTGCATATAGATACGTTAATAGTAAACACTCATTTATAGTCTTTATAGATAAGTTTTCGAAACATGTCAATTGCTTTCATTTAGAAATAGCTAAACAAACGTATGTAAAATCATTGAATTTTTATCAATTAAAGGGCATGTAAAAAAGTTTATTTGCGATAATGAATTTAATTCAAACAAGTAAGGAAGGGCTAAGTTCGGGTGTCACCGAACATTTTATACTCTCGCATGAAAAAGTGATAATCAAGATTTCAGGCGTGGTTTTGAAACGATTTCACCTATATTTGGTACATGTCATCAGGGTGTTAAGAAACTATAATGTACCGAGTTTCATTGAAATCGGTAGAGTACTTCCTGAGATATGGTTTTTGGTCCATAAGTGGGAGTCGCCACGCCCATTTTCAATTTAAAAAAAACGCACTTTTAGTGATTTTCAACATAACCTTTGTATGGGAGGTGGGCGTGGTTATTATTCGATTTCTTCCATTTTTGAACTGCATATGGAAATGCCTTAAAGAAACGACTGTGTACAGTTTGGTTGACATAGCTATAGTAGTTTTCGAGATATGTACAAAAAAGTTAGTAGGGGGCGGGGCCACGCCCACTTTTCCAAAAAAATTACGTCCAAATATGCCCCTCCCTAATGCGATCCCTTGTGCCTAATTTCATTTTAATATCTTTATTTATAGCTTAGTTATGACACCTTATAAGTTTTCGGTTTCCGCCATTTTGTGGGCGTGGCGGTGGGATTTTGCCCATCTTCGAACTTGACCTTCTTATGGAGCCAAGAAATACGTGTACCAAGTTTCATCATGATATCTCAATTTTTACTCAAGTTACAGCTTGCAGACGGACGGACAGACCAACAGACATCCGGATTTCAACTCTACTCGTCACCCTGATCACTTTGGTATATATAACCTTATACCTGAATCTTTTAGTTTTAGGACTTACAAACAACCGTTATGTGAACAAAACTATAATACTCTCTTTAGCAACTTTGTTGCGAGAGTATAAAAACATTCGTGACTTTCTGACCAAAGATGGCATACAGCTTCATGCCAAATAGCCATACTAGTAATTTCGACGTCGAAAGAGTAAACAACACTATTACAAAACGGATAAGAACACTAAATTTGGAAGAAAAAGCTTCAGTCATAACCCAAATGTGTAAAGCCGTAAAGTTCAATAAAAATTCGTATCACACCGCAATAAAACCTACACCTTTAGATGTTGAGAATAACAAAATCGATCATAAAATAATTAAAAACCGATTAGAAGAAGCTAAATTGAAAATTGATCCAAAAGGGAAACCTATTTAGAGACTTGAGGCGAAGGTTTTATTAGGAATTATAGAAGTGTAAGACATAAGGAAGAGCCAAAAGAGCTAGAAAATTCCTTCAAAAAGATTAAAAAAAACATATTGAATAGTTTGCAATTGCTTTTTATAAATTGAACTTAACTTGAATAAGTTTAGGGATTTATAACAACGATAACTTAGTCATTTATATTAAAAAAATTCAAAACGCTATATTATTGCAGAATCGAACTTAATAACTGGAGTACCAAAAAAAAAAAAAATAAAAATTTAATAGAAGTTGTAAGCCGAATTAACTCATAGTTAATACATGTAAATACTAAACACTATATTTTTAAGAAATATTTTTAACTTACGGAATTAAAATGAAGTAATAACTTTCCCTAATCGATGACGATAGAGCAGACGTTCCACTGCCCGGCCAGGACAAAGTTCGAATAGCAATTACCCGCCTGAAGAACAACAAAGCGGTGGGGGCCGATGAATTGCCGGCCGAGCTATTCAAACATGGCGGTGAAGAACTGATAAGGAGCATGCATCAGCTTCTTTGTAAAATATGGTCGGACGAAAGCATGCCCAGCGATTGGAATTTAAGTTTGCTATGACCAATCCTTAAAATAGGAGATCCAACAATCTGCGCCAACTACAGTGGGATAAGCCTCCCCAACATTGCATATAAGGTTCTATCAAGCGTATTGTGTGAAAGATTAAAGCCCACCGTCAACAAACTGATTGGAACTTATCATTGTGGCCTCAGACCTGGAAAATCAACAACCAACCAGATATTCACCATGCGTCAATTCTTGGAAAAGACCCGTGAAAGGAGAATTGACACTCACCACCTCTTCATCGATTTCAAAGCTGCCTTCGACAGCACGAAAAGAAGCTGCCTTTATTCCGCGATGTCTGAGTTTGGTAGCCCTGCAAAACTTATACCGTTATTTAAGCTGACGCTGGGCAGCACCAAAAGCTCCGTCAAAATCGGGAAGGACTGTACAAGGAACCAACACAAATGGGTCTGGGAGTGAACGAGGGCAAGACGAAATATCTCCTGTCATCAAACAAACAGTCGACGCACTCGCGACTTGGCACTCACGTCATTCTTGCCAGTCATAGCTTTGATGTTGTAGATAATTTCGCCTATCTTGGAACCAGCGTAAACACCACCACAATGTCAACCTAGAAATCCAACCCAGGATAACTCTTGCCAACGGGTGCTACTTCGGACTGAGTAGACAATTGAGAAGCAAAGCCCTCTCTCGACAAACAAAAGCCAAACTCTACAAGTCACTCATAATTCCCGTCGTGCTATATGGTGCAGAGGCTTGGACGGATGAGTCGACGTTGCGAGTTTCGAGAGAAAAGTTCTGCGAAATATTTATGGTCCTTTGCGCTTTGCCACGGCGAATATCGCATTCGATGGAACGATGAGCTGTACGAGATATACGGCGACATTGACATAATTCAGCGAATTGAAAGACAACGGCTACGCTGGCTCGGTCATGTTGTCCGGATGGACGAAAGCACTCCAGCTCTGAAAGTATTCGACGCAGTACCCGCCGGGGGCAGCAGAGGAAGAGGAAGACCTCCACTCCGTTGGAAGGACCAAGTGGAGAAGGACTTGTCTTCACTTGGAATATCTAATTTTCGCCAAGTAGCGACTGGCGCGCGGTTCTTAACTCGGCTATAATCGCGTAAGCGGTGACCAGAGAACGTCTATCATAGAGAAGGTTCACGGCGCGGAGATCGTAAAAATATTTTTGGCTAACTCGGTCGAGATGAGCCAGTTTCACCACTGCCAGCTTGGCAGGAGAAATTTTAACATTTTCGTTTGAACAGAGCTGAGCGTGAAATAAAAATTATGCTCAAAACTATATATTGCTCTAACAGACGC
>NW_017534809.1:23225-29622 GCF_001853355.1 Bactrocera latifrons
TATACTAAGTATATGCTTTGATACCAAATATATACGGATCATATGTATATTAATTATGTGCCGAGTCGGTTGCGCATAGAAAATAAACGAATCTCTAGGCGTAAATTTKTTTACATTGGAATTAGCATTATTTTTCTCATTTAACACTGAAAATGCTCAATTCTGCTATTTKCGTGGTGAAACACGCTTATAATTTGTCTGTGGTGAAACTGGACCATCTCTGCCGAGTACCCCTTCGAAAAGTTACGATATTTGAAACGTGAACCTTCTCTATGATAGACGTTCTCTGCCAAATATATACGGATGTACATAAATTATGTGCCGAGTCAGTTGCGCATAGAAAATAAACGAATCTCTAGGCGTAAATTTGTTAACAYTGGAATTAGCATTATTCTCATATTTAACACTGAAAATGCTCAACTCTGCTATTTTCGTGGTGAAACACGCTTATAATTTGTCTGTGGTGAGACTGGCTCATCTCTGCCGAGTACTCCTTCTAGACGTTCTCTGCGTGAACCTTCTCTATGATAGACGTTCTCTGCGGTGACTACGCCAATCAAGAAGAAGAAGAAAAATTTAGTTTATTCTAACTTATATCCATAAGGAATAAACGACTAAACTAAAATAGTAGCAATAGAAGCTAACTCTACATTGATTAAAGTAGTCATAAATGAACATTACCATTTATAGTGATAACTTTATACACTTTGTGAAATAAAAAATTTTGGTTACCAAATATAATATATAAAATAATAAAAACAAATCAATGAATTATTACAAATCAGATTGGAATACAAGTTGGGTTCCACATTAGGCTTAGTTGTGGAATAAGAGAGTGAGCGTATTTCGGGTATGCTAACGCCAACTCAACTAAAAAAATAAATATATATATACATATACATATATATAGTATATATAACACATATATATATAGTACACATAATACATACGGAGGCTGCTATATATATCTCTGCCCTAGGCAACACTAAGTGTTGCCAGGAGCAATCTGACATTTCCATTGGAAAGTTTGACATTTTTTAGCATAACATCACTCAGAACGTTTTGTCATTTAATCGTGAATTGYTTTATTTACAGGGAATTAAAAAATTCATCTCGGCCAAAAAATGGAATTAATTCATGAACATTGTCGTGCGATAATTTTTCACAACTTTCGACGTGGATTATCACAACAAGTGTGCATCGATGAACTAAAATCTTTGTATGGCTATGAAACACCATCCTATAGCACTGGGAAAAACCGGTACAACGAATTCAATCGTGAGCGATGCTCGCTCAAAGAGGAATTCCGGGAAGGTCGTCCAAAAACAGCCGTTGTGCCAGAAAACATAGATGCCGTATATGAACTGATAATGCAACACCGTCATGTAACATACCTTTAGATAGAGGCATGCCTATGCATTTCTCCCACCAGCATACATTCGATATAGCATGAATACCTGGCCGTAAAAAAGGTTTGTTCTCGTTGGATCCCGCACAATTTGACAATCGCTCAAAAAATTGGTCGTGTGAATTAATTGAAAATACAATCACGGTACTTCAAAAGACGTTTATAAGACCGTCACAGGTGACGAATCATGGATCTATGCGTATGAGCCCGAAACAAAGCAGCAGAACAAGAGAAGGGGAATGCGAGCTCTCACACATCGGCTCAAAATCAGCGCCTTTTTGACCGGCCAAAACGTCGAATTGATGGGTCATCCGCCATACAGACCTGACTTGGCACCCAATGACTTCTTTTTATTCCCACACAACAAGAAAATAATGCGTGGTCAACGATTTTCGTCGCCATGTTTTGGAGGTGTCTCAATCGGAGTGGAAAAAGTGCTTCGAAAATTGGTTTCAGCGCATACAAAAGTGTATAAATCTTGATTGAGAATATTTTGAAAAACAATAAAACCATTTTCGTTGATAAATATTCCTATTTTCATTATTAGGCCAGAAATATATATATAGCAGTCCTCGTATCTATATAAATATATATAAGTAAACAAGCTAATATGGAAAGGTACAACAGTTAACCTAATATTAGAGGCGGACTAATAAAGAATGTTAGTACAGTTAGCATTGGGATAAGTAGTAAGTAATCTAATAAGAAATGTAAAGTTAGTCAGTTTTAAGATTCGCCTGAATAAAGCAAGAAGGAACAGCTTAAGCTTTTCAATTCAACATATTTCATTTCTCGCGTAACCTTTTTGACGACAGGCGCGTGAAGTCTTTTTGACGGCTGCACCGGGACTAAAACAATTGCGATCTGTGGAGTGGGGGAGCGCCCCGAGTGACGTTTTAGATTTTGTTTCACTACCAATCACATAGCGACAGGCTACTAGAAGTGACAAATAAATGTAGTGGGTAATAATAGTAATATGAAATGTAAATGTGCAAAGCGCGGTAGGTTCGATTATCGTTGGAAACGCTGAAATGAATGTAATGGCAGCAACTACAGATTTTCGCACTACAAATGCTGCACTATGCTTACATGCAATGTGGGACATAACTTTAAATGTACATATACAGTTCTCCAAACAACGCAAGCAAACACGTAGTCGCTGCCCATTTAGGTCCCCACTGCTTATGCTCACTTGAGCGCCTACCTGACACCAATTTATGCACTCACACATAAATATGTACTCACTCCCACACATGAACAAACATAGAAGATTTTAATATATGACATTTTATTTCAACTTTTCAAAAAATAAAAAGCGAAAACGTAACCTTCGCTGAAGAAGTTTTTGTGCGCTGAATTACCGTTACGCTTGGCAGTAAATTTTCACACGATGAGTGTATGCCTGTATCTCTCTGTTAGTATGGTGTTGTGTGTTTTTAATTTAATTCATATAAAGTAGCTGCAAAATGCGCAAGAGTTGCAAAAAGAAATTACAGTTGGGAAGGCAGCTAAAGATTTATTTCAGTATTAAGTGGCGCATATAAACACACATTTTACTAAAGCAAATAGAGCATAGCAAATAAGTTTATATAGTAAATATATAAATATACCATATATATACCATCCTAATATATAAAAAAAGAAAAAACACAAAACACATTAATTTCAGTTGTACCGAATCTATAAAACCCTTTACAAATAAAAAGTTTTCCATCGGTTCGTAAGGCAGCTACATGCTAAAATGCTTCGGTCTAAAAAATTTTTCGTAGTTTTTGGACAACAATTAATGCAAAATTTCGAGAAAATAATTTATGAAATAAAAAGTTTTCCATAGTGGGTCTTAATTTTGATCGTTCAGTTTATACAGCAGCTATATGCCATAGTGATACAAAGTAAGCCGTTTCTGCGCAGCTTGATCCTTGACATATTTTGTGAAGATACTTCCTCAAATAAAAAGCTTTCTTCACAAGAGCCCGATTTTGATCGCAATCTAATATCGGTGGTAATATTTTAGGGTATTATCTCAAAATCTGAGGAACTATTTCGCGACTATATCAACTCAGCTGATCATGCTAATCATTTACTCTATGTTTTAGAAGGGCTGCGACATTCCTTCTGAGTGTTATAAGCTTCATGGCAAACTTTATATACCTAGTTCAGGGTAAAAAATAAACATTTATATGCACGAGTATGGGGTTGAATCCATGCTTCTATATATACCGCGGAAGTAAGATATATATTATATTTATGTAGGTGGACTTCCTTTGCTCTTAAGCAAATTACACCGAACTTTAGAAGTCGAAGAGATGTTATTTGGCACATAGGTGGATGGAGGAAGGGGGCTTAAGGCAATGAAATAGTACCCACTGAATATGTTTGTTACATGTATGCATATATTATCGCAACTGCTTATCCATTTATGTATTCATATATCCACGTTTAAAGTGTCCGCAAGCTAGTTTGCATATATACATATATGGATGTATTTAAATTTGAAATTTGTCTCTATTATAAAAGCGTATTAATTATATCATAACATATTTTCCAATATTAAGTGAAACCGCATATTATATTAAAAACATTAAATTTTGTACTTAACAAATACAACACTTTGAAAATAAGTAAAATCTGGCAACTCTGTACAAACCCCACTTTTGTTGTTTTACTTCTGTATTCATTGGCAACTCTACTCAATAGATTCAATGTTTTGTGAAAATTGGCTTGTACTTTATAAAAATTTTATCCTCGTTAACTTGAAATGTTAAAATTTTTAATTACCAAAAAATTCAAATTTGTGATGATCTAGATAAATTCCTGATCACAAAGACAAAAATGTAAAGATGCAACACAATCCTTGTTAAAAAGCTCTTGTGCGTAACCGACGGTCAACACCCATGAAAATATCCTTTTCACAGAAAAAAACAACGCTGTTGAAAAAGTTTATAACAGGCAAAACGACAAAATTTACCCAAATACTTCCAGAACCGAAAAAAATTGTTATTGCAAGCATCCCATGTGGTCGCCTTTTAGCTGTTTTTATGGTTTGGTAGGAAGACTTCTATAAAGGCGAAATTCCTCTTTACTTCTGTTAAAAATTAAAACTGTTGCCAAAGTGTTCCAACAGATTATTTTAGAAAGGTAGTGAGACGCTTAAGCAATACATGATGGATAGCATTGGTTCTTCAAGCAAGATTCTGCTTCTGCACCCAAGGCAAAAACCACCCAGCAGTGTCTTAAAAACAATATTGCTGGTTACATAGCTGCAGATGATTGGCCGCACGGGAGTACAGATTTGAAACCACTGAACTATAGTTTATGGTTGGAGAACATGATCTATAGAATACCCCACAAAAATTTAGAGAATCTCCAAAAATTTGTGGTTCGAGCAGCGTCGTTGAAATTCTAAAAACAAATTAAAACAGTGTTAGCCTCAATAACTTTGTCATCTTAATGATAATTGTACTCAAGCATTCGAATTTAAACAGCAATTCTGTATGATCTCCTCTTCATTTCAAGAACATTTTTTCTCAGCGAGCATTATTATTAGATTTGAGTACAACGGCTGATTTTTGACTTTTTTTTTCAAACACTATGTAGTAGTCGCTGTTGATGGTTCTTTTTTTTTTTCAAGGCAGACAATAAAAATTATGCAAGGGCGTCCCAAAATACAAGTGCCATAACCTTGTCAGCCAACTGGTACATTTTTGTCGTTTCAGAGCGGGTTTATAGTGTGCAGTCCACTCGGCTAACAATCGCTTGGACTTCGGAGTGCAATTGTGGAGGCATGCTTCATTTATTGTCTCATATCGACGCAAAAATTTACTTTTGTTATGATTAAAGAACTGCAAACACTCCTTAGAATGGGCAATTCATTGTTTTTTTTTTTTTTTTGTTGGATTGTGAGCTAACGCGGCATCCAAAAAGCCACAAAGCATACCCAAAAATGTATTCACTATATATCAAATACGTTTCTTTAATATCTTTAGAGTCTTAACTCTCTGGAACAACTTCACTTTACGGGCATCCGAAAATATATTGGGAACCTTTTACATGTTTCCGTCGGTAACAGGCTTCTTTGGGCGTCCACTGCTTCACCGACCTCGCTGCTCATTTTTCTTCGTTCCAGCTTAGCAAACCATTTTCAACTCTTAATTTTCCTGAGGCAGAGTCCAAATAATGTTAATCAGTCCAAATTTTTTCTTTAGAAGAATTTACTTTTATCAAACATAAATTTCGTATACTCTTATTCACCGCGCAATGTTCACAGAAATATTACGTTGTCAAAAAAGTCTTGCGGTATTTTTGCAGTATTTTTATTGAATTTTCAATTGTTCATAAAATTTTTTTTGTTGGCTCATGCCCAGCTCTTGACCGATGCCACGGCTGCTACTATGCCGGCCTCTTTCGACAATTTCAGCGTTTTTATCGCAATTTTCGACAACAGGCCTTCCGGAACGTGGCGCTTCTTCGATCACCTCTACACCAGAACGAAAACGTTGAAACCATCGTTGTGCGGTGGAAATGGAAACTGTATCGGGTCCATAAACTGCACAAACTTTATTGGGGGCTTGAGATGCATTTTTGCCTTTATCGTAGTAGCAATGTAAAGTATGAAGTATTTTCTCTTTATTTTGATCCATGTTTGCGACGCTATAACTCACGAACGGCTTAAAAGAAATGACAATCAATGAAACACGTGTTAGCGCGTGAAATGAGCTTTCAAAAAGGGTATAGCATGACCCGATGCGACGAATAAAACTAGAACCAGAGAACGTCTATCATAGAGAAAGTTCACGTTTCAAATATCGTAACTTTTCGAAGGAGTACTCGGCAGAGATGAGCCAGTCTCACCACAGACAAATTATAAGCGTGTTTCACCAYGAAAATAGCAGAATTGAGCATTTTCAGTGTTAAATATGAGAATAATGCTAATTCCAATGTTAACAAATTTACGCCTAGAGATTCGTTTATTTTCTATGCGCAACTGAC
>NW_017534810.1:0-17318 GCF_001853355.1 Bactrocera latifrons
ATAGCAAGATAACGGATATTGAATTACAACAACGAAGTTTCAAGCAGATAACAGCAGCAGCATTTCACTAGTATAAATAGCTGTAAGATCTTATATTAAAATTAGTTCTTAAGAATATCAATAAAGACACGCATTTCGGCGTAGAAATAAAATTGTTTTCTTAAACTCATATCGTGGAAACGATATTAACTCGCGCACCGACTGGATTCGGTATAGGGCGTTCCTAGCTCACGAACGACCGGATGGTTAGTTGTTTTAGAGCACCTGGAAAGTCAGGACAAACGTTTGAACTCAAACCGTCTGACTAAGTATTCGTTTAATTGCCCAGATGTTAAATTTATCAAAATCTGTAGCTCCTGACATTGTGACGGAGCACTTGAACAGGCGCAAGGTGTACGCGAAGCTGTTCCTAAAGTGCTCACTGATGACCAGAACTTGCGCCTTTCCTTCGAACAGCTACCTAACCAAGGCCGATATCCCAACGTTTCCGTACCCACCCTACAGCGCAGATGTGTCCCTGGACATATTTTACTTCCTTGCCCGAAAAGACTGAAGCAAGGCACGCATTTTAAGACGACAAAGGGTACCCAAGCAGCATGCACCTCGGCTCTCAAGGCTATTCCTGAGAATGCCTTCCGTGATGCCTTCAATGCTTGCAAATCGCCCTGGCAATGCTGCATCGACGCATAAGGAGCCCGTTTTGAAAGTTTTTAAAGAATTATAACTATTGGTTCAATAAATTTTTTGACATCGACTCACTGTTACTTTCCGGACAAACCCTGTATGACCAAAGTATTACTAAATTTTGCTCATAGTGGTAAATCTTAAATTGCTTATTTCATAAATAATATCAATCATTTAAATCATTTTGAAAATTATATCTGCAGATATTTTTCGGCTCGAACTAATATGGATTTGAAGGATATTAAAAGTGATACCAAGAGTTCACAATTAAAAAATAGTTCGTCATTTATGATGAATATTTTTCGTGGAAAAATGCTTTCAGCGGAAGTTTTCCCATACCCTGACGTCTTGGAGRCAGATGAAAAAGAACTAATTTTGAGTTTGGTTGATCCATTTGAAAAATTTTTTACCGTAAGTACAATATTAATCTTAGCTGCATGATAAGGCATTTTCGCTAAAGTAAATATTACTTTCTTACTTCAAACAATTTAAAAATATTTTTTCATTCATAAGATTAGCAAAAGTTAATGAACACAATTCTATTAAGTTGTATCAAATCGACCAGAAGGTTGTTCTTCTTTACTGGCGTAGACACCGCTTACGCGATTATAGCCTAGTTTGCAACAGCGCGCCAGTCGTTTCTTTTAGCTACGGGGCGCCAATTGGATACTCCAAGCGAAGCCAGGTCCTTCTCTAACGAAGAGGGGCCTTCCTCTTCCTCTGCTTCCCCCGGCGGATACTTTCAATGCTCATGTGTTTTCGTCCATTCGGACCATGACCTAGCCAGCGTAACCGCTGTCTTTTAATTCGCTGAACTATGTCAATGTCGTCGTATATCTCATACAGCTCATCGTTCCATCGAATGCGATATTCGTCGAGGCCAACGCGCAAATGACCATAAATCTTTCGTAGAATCTTTCTCTCGAAAACTCGCAACGTCGACTCATCAGTTGTTATCATCGTCCAAGCCTCTGCACCATATAGCATGACGAGAATAATGAGTGACTTGTAGAGTTTGGTTTTTGTTCTTTTTTTTGTTTGTAGCACCACCTAACATTGTTAGTGGCGTTTATACTGATTCCTAAATAGACGAAATTATCTGAACTTCAAAGTTATGACTGTGAATAGTGACGTGAGAGCCAARTCGACGACTGTTTGTTTGATGGCAGGAGATATTTCGTCTTGCCCTCGTTCACTGCCAGACCTATTTGCTTTGCTTCTTTGTCCAGTCTGAAGAAAGAAGAACTAACGGATATCAATATCATACGCCAGCAGCTGTACACTCTTATAAAAGAATGTACCTGCTCGATTAAGTTATGCCGCTCGAATTATTTTCTGAAGCAGCAGGTTGAAGATGTCGCACGACAAGGAGTCGCCTGGTCTGAAATTTCGTTTGGTATCGAACGGCTCGGAGAGGTTCTTCCCGATCCTGACGGAGCTTTTGGTATTGCTCAACGTTTTTTTATTTTAATCAATTTACACAGCCGTATTAGTATTTCGGGGATATCAAATTCAGACATTACAGTATAAAGGCAGCTCTTGTTCTTGCTGTCGAAAGCTGCTTTGAAATCGACGAAGATGGTGTGTGTCGATTCCTTTCACTGGTCTTTTCCAAGATTTGGCGTATTGTTGGTTGTTAATTTGCCAGGTCTAAAGCCGCGCTGATAAAGTCCAATCAGTGTGTTGACGGTGAGCTTTAATCTTTCACACAATATGCTCAATAGAACCTTATAAGCGATGTTACAGAGGCTTATCCCACGGTAGTTGGCGCAGATTGTGGGGTCTCTCTTTTTAAGGATTGGGCATAGCACACTTATATTCTAATCGTTGGGCATGCTTTCGTCCGACCATATTTTGCAAAGAAGCTGATGCATGCTCCTTATCAGTTCTTTGCCGTCGTGTTTGAATAGCTCGGCCGGTAATCCATCGGCATCCGCCGCTTTGTTGTTCTTCAGGAGAGTAATTGCTATTCGAACTTCTTCATGGTCGGGCAATGGAACGTCTGCTCCATCGTCATCGATTGGTGTATCGGGTTCGCCTTCTCCTGGCGTTGTATGTTCACTGCCATCACTGTGGGCCTCGGTGACTAGAGCAATTTTGGGGGTTCTACAAGAGTATGCTCCGGTCTTGAAACCTTCTGTAAGCCGCCGCATTTTTTCGTAGAATTGTTGAGCATTACCCCTGGCGGCCAGCTTATCAAACTCTTCGTACTCGCGCATTTTGGCCTCTTTCTTTTTCTGTCTGCAAATGCGTCTCGCTTCCCTCTTCAACTCTGGGTATCTATCCCATCCCGCACGTGTTGCGGTCGATCGTAACGTTGCGAGGAAGGCAGCCGAATAGAAAATCGTGCGGCTGTATGTTGTAATTGCAGCTTCTCGACGTCGAACCTTCCTTGTGTTTGTTGGCGTGCGTTTTTTGCTGCACAGAGACGGGTGCGAATCTTGGCTGCAACAAGATGGTGGTCCGAGTCGATGTTAGGACTTCGGAGCGCACGCACATTTAAAAGACTGGAGACGTATCTTCCGTCTATCACAACATGATCGATCTGGTTAGTGGTTTTTCGATCTGGAGACGGCCAGTTAGCTTGATGTATTTTCTTATGCTGGAATCTAGTACTGCAGATAACCATATTTCGGGCCCCGGTTAAGACGATCTGCCTCAAACTATTTGGGGATGTTTCCTAGTGGAGGCTGAATTTACCGACCGTAGTGCCAAAGATACCTTCTGTGCCCACCCTGGTGTTAAAGTCGCCAAGCACGATTTTGACATCGTGGCGGGGGCAGCTCTTCTAAGTGCTTTCCAAGCACTCATAAAAGGCATCTTTGGTCACATCGTCCTTCTCTTCCATCGGGGCTTGAGCGCAAATCAGCGATATGTTGAAGAACCTCGCTTTGATGTAAATTGTGGCTGAATGATAGTACTCGGCGACGGAGTCTCTCTCCCACCACGAATCCCACACCAAACTTGCGCTCCTTTATATGGCCACTGTAGTAAATGCCACAAGGACCTACTCGTCTCTGTCCTTGTCCCGTCCATCSCATTTCTTGGAYGGCGGTGMTGTCAGCCTTTATTTTYACGAGGACATCAACCAGCTGGGCAGCGGTACCTTCCCAATTAAGGGACCGTACATTCTAGGTGCAGGCTGTTGCAAACTTTTCATTGGGGGTGTTTTTTTAGGTGGCGAGTCCCAAATCCAGCACACAACCTTATGTAGGCGATGTACGTGGCGGAAGTCTTGAGCTACTTCAGTCATATGTAAAAGATACGTTCGTGGCCACTCCCAAGTGAATGGCGATCAGAGAACTTTCCTCACTTGCGTGAACTTCTACACATGACTCCATCCTCGTAGAATTTTTATTACTAACAGAATAAAAGTTAAAATTTGAATTTTCATTAATTCTACATGTCATTTGCTTATATCAATTTTGTCTTTAGTGCTTAGTTTATAAAACTTTGTCGATATGCATACCTGAAGAGAACTACGTTAAATGTAAAAAAGGGGTTTTGCAAAAAAATGCTTATTACAATTTTTGTGGGAATGGGATGTAAATAAAATATGTGAACTAACAAGCTTCAATAAAGAGATCAAAACTTGGTGTCTATGAAAATTTCGAAATGGTTTAAAGTAGTTCTGTTTATTATTATATCCACGGCTTAGGTAGGAAAAATATACTGATTATTCGTGAGATTATGAATAATCCCACTTCGACGAGAGGTCTGTCCGTTGTGGTGCCCGCAACTCCTGATACACCTACCATTGCAGGGATGTGAGTTTTGCTAAGAGCTAGCAGCTCAATATTCCTTTTTTGTTCTACTCTGAGAAATTTAATATGGAAGCAACTTCTTGCAACTGCTAGTGAGGTAATGTATTCCTAGACTCACTTTCAGCTCTGATATCAGAGGGATGTATACCTCCTTAAAAGATGGTCGGACTGTTTGAGCTTCCGACATAAGACTCCCCGTCCATCCTTCCTCTTGTACTTAAATCCATCCGTAAAAAAGCTCGCTGCGCCTCTTCTCCAACGACTCTACCTCACCCACATCTTTCTCGGCGGAATGTTCGCTGAAAAAATGCCGCTGGAAGTACTTTTCGGGAAGAAGTGGTCCAAGTTATCAGATATACTGTCGATGTGAAAGGATATCGAGTGTCTCTCTCTGGGATAGAACAGTACTGGGTTTACTTATCTATTGGGTTTCGTAGAGCCAAAACACATCTTTTGGTGGGAGATCCCACCGCTTCTTAATAGCTTCTTTACAACAATTTTGGCCAACCAGTATTTTCTTTACCCTCTCCTCAAGATTGGGCTTCCATGACAGTTTTTTTTATTAAGGATGAAGTCCAAGTACATCACCTTTTCGGTAGGGTAAATATAAGAGCCCCCCAGAAAAAGGTGGTTCCGTCTTCTCTAGTAATGACGTTGATTTCGACCAATTTGCTCCAACGTCTTTTTATGTTTTATTTGTTTCCATGTTTTAAGGTCCGCAGTCAGACCCGCTACCCACCTTCCGAAAAGGTGGGCGCGATTCATTGTCCCAAAGCTATCTTATTGATGAATGCATTCAGAATTTAAGATCAATTTACGGCAACCTTTGCATTACCTCCCCAGCTATAATGTAGAATGTCAAACAAATATGGTAGAATACTACCATCCCAGGTCCTAAAACGTAATACTACTATCGACGAATAGTCCGTGTCTTTTAGAGTTCGATGGTTCATAGGAGTTCTACAATGGGAACCTGCTTTATATCCCTAATACAGGAATTAGCAATTGAACTTTAAGGAGTCAGTAAGGTAATATTTTTTCAACATTTTTTTTGTTGAATTTTTTTTGCCCCCCCTTATACGCTTAGAATTAATGTAGAAATCCACTTTACATTGGAAGGTTTCGAAAAAGGCCCAAAAATAATAATACCGCTCGACATGCGGAGCTCTCAGAGTGTACCCCTGGCGCTTTAAATGCATTTTTCTTAAAACACACTTTTAAATTGGCGAACATGATTCCGGTCGAACTACTCAACCGATTTACTGAATTTTTTTTTAAATGTTCACAAAAAGCCTAGCTAATTTATAAGTTATTGACAATGTTATGACAAAATTTATGTCAAAAAACATGGTGAGAAATTAAAAAAAAAAAATTGGTAGTTACTTCTTTWTTTATCAAAATTATTTCATGATTCTAGTAGAGAAGATAACCATTCTTGTAATTTTTAGGAATAAATTGGGTTTTTTGTATATCAGATGATCCAAATATGAGAAATCGTATCTACCAGTGACAAAACGCATCTCATTCACCATTTCTCAGTTGTCATCAAAAAATTCCGAAAAAATTTGTTTAATTTGCAATACTGCTGTCGTCATTGCCATATCGAACGCATTTTAAGGAACAAAACATGAATTTTGCACTTAATATCATAGTATCATATATTAAAACTAATGAATATTATTTTATACAATTTACTTTTAGGAGATAAACAGTGCAACACGTAATGATGAAAACTCATCGATTGATGGCACAGTACTGGACAAATTGTGGGAGCTTGGAGCTTTTGGTATTCAGGTTCCAGAGAAATATGGCGGCTTGGGACTTGGCAATACGCAATATGGTCGTTTGTGTGAAATTTTGGGTGCTAACGATCTTAGTGTTGGAATTACTCTAGGTGCACACCAGAGTATTGGTTTCAAGGGGATCTTGTTATTTGGTACACAACAACAAAAAGAAAAATACTTATCAAAGTTAACGACAGAGAAAGTGTACGCAGCATTCGCTCTTACCGAGCCAAGCTCTGGATCTGATGCTGGTTCCATACGAACTCGGGCTGTAAAAAGTGATGATGGAAATTATTTTATTTTAAACGGTTCTAAAATCTGGATATCTAATGGTGGCGTTGCTGACGTAATGACAGTGTTTGCACAAACAGAACAAGTCGACCTGGCAACTGGCGAAAAAAAAGATAAGGTATGTACAAATATTAATTTTCAATTCACATTTAAAAAATAAAAGTTATTTCATAAGTTTTGTTTATTACTCCTAAAATAATAGTTATGTGGTGAGTTTTAAATAACTCATATAAAGTAGGAAGTTTCCAGTATTAAATTTCCTTTTTTTATCATCCTGTTCATTTTGCTATACATTTGTGTGTATGTAGTTCTGTATCTAACTAATAAAGATTGTTTTATGTGATATTAACAAAATAAATGAATAAAACTATTATACATACCTTGCACGACAAGTTTACGTTAGTAAAAATTTAAATTCAAGAGTATCACATCCTTACTTATTAATTCGTGAATTTTATTTGATGTGTTTTTGTGTATTTATTTTGCTTAAAAGTTTTTGTGCTTTTGTTTTGTCTATTAACAAAATCACTAATTCATTTATGAAAAAGTTTAACTAGTTGTATAAGAGCTTACAGACACTTGATTATCATGAACATATTGAAATTAAAACCAGTTCTAATATTTTAACATTGCAAAATTCCCGAATTTTGCATATTATTTACGTTAAATAAGGATTTATTTTAAGTACACACGAGTGTAGTAGGTAGGTATCAAAAAATAATTTGAGATACATGCAACATACTCCTATTCCAACTATTCATATATTTAGTATTTCCGGTATTTTCGATCATTGGTATATCAATACCATGTTTTGATAAAACATAATACATATGTGAAAAATTAAAACTTAATACTTTAAGTTGGGATGCGTGATTAGAAATTAAAAACCACCAAAATGCCTGTCTCAAAAGATGTAAATTAAATAGCCTACAAATTAAAACACGTGCGTACCGTTTCGCTGTTCAATTCAAAGAGAGTTTTTTTATTCCGTTTTATGGAATCGCTTAGCATAAATCTTAAACGAACGGCTTTAACTAGTAGTAATGTAAGTATGTATACAAAGGGGTGAGTATAATTTTCTTTCGTTAAACATTGTACTAGATTATGTATAGCTAAGTAAAAGATTAGTATTATAAATGCATTATTAGGGTAAGTATTTTATGTATAATAAAGTTTCTTAATTTAATTTTTAGCAATTAAATTTTCACTATTTTTACAAATTCATTTAATTATTAGGAACATCCATTAGCAGATGCGCTGTTGTTAACGCCTTCCCGTCGTTGGGATCTTGGCCCAGAGGTACTAGCGGCCGAGAATTGAGGATGGCCTCTACTTCGGCCAACAGTGTTGCTAGCTCCTCTGATGTGAGTAACGCGTTGCCGATTACGCGAACGATGTGCCGAAGTGCGGCGCCTTCGGTGGTATAAAAGTGAAGCTGAATCAATAAGCTGAATGTAATAAGATTTTTGCTTTGATAACTAGTGGSCCTAGTAATCCAAGAGGATCAAAAGGGCGTGCAGAAACTGATAGAATGTTTCGTTTAGTATCTCGCAGATCATTGAAATTGGCATCTAAAACAAATCGAAACAAATCTTCTTTCCGCAATTAATGGATTCCTGACGTTTAAGCGGAATTTTTGTCATTGGAACTTTATGACTTTTCAGTGCAATTACTGTTGAAAAATTTAGGGTGGTTCGAAAACAATTTTGTTAGGCCGAGTTTAATAGTGGAATTACCTCACTTCTCAAAAGATCTTCTTCTTTTTAATTGCTGATATCAATATCATCGGCATATGCCAGCAGCTGTACACTCTTATAGAAGATCTATTTAGTTCTGCAGCTCGAATTATTTTCTTCAGAAGTAGGTTGAAGAAGTCGCACGATAGGGAGTCGACTTGTCTGAAACTTCGTTTGGTTTCGAACGTCTCGGAGTGGTCCTTCCCGATTCTGACGCAGCTTTTGGTGTTGCTCAACGTCAGTTTACACAGCCGTATTAGTTTTGCGTTGAAACCAAATTCAGACATCGCGGCATAAAGGCAGCTCCTTTTCGTGCTGTCGAAAGCAGCTTTGAAATCGACGAAGAGGTGGTGAGTGTCGATTCTCCTTTCACGGTTGTTTTCCAAGATTTGGCGCATGGTGAATACTTGGTCGGTTGTTGATTTTCCAGGTCTGAAGCCACACTGATAAGGTCCAATCAGTTTGTTGACAATGGGCTTTAATCTTTCACACAATACGCTCGATAGAACCTTGTATGCAATGTTGAGGAGGCTTATCCTACGGTAGTTGACGCGGATTGAGGGGTCTCCTGTTTTGTGGATTCGGTATAGCATACTTAAATTCCAATCGTTGGGCATGCTTTCGTCCGACCATATTTTACAAAGAAGCTGATGCATGCTCCTTATCAGTTCTTCGCCGCCGTGTTAAAAGAGCTCGGCCGGCAATCCATCGGCCCCGCTGCTTTGTTGTTCTTCAGAGGGGTAATTGCTATTCGAACTTCTTCCTGGTCGGGCAATGGAACGTCTGCTCCATCGTCTTCGATTGGGGAATCGGGTTCGCCTTCTCCTGGCRTTGTGCGTTCACTGTCATTCAGCAGGCTGGAGAAGTGTTCCCTCCATAATTTAAGTATGCTCTGGGCAGCGGTGACTAGATCACCTTTGCGGGTTCTGCAAGAGTATGCTCCGGTCTTGCAACCTTCTGTAAGCCGCCGTAGTTTTTCGTAGAATTTTCGAGCATTACCCCTGTCGGCCAACTTATCAAACTCTTCGTACTCACGCATTTCTGCCACTTTCTTTTTCTGTCTGAAAATGCGTCCTTAATTCGTTTKCCATGGTCGTCATCAAAAGGGGGGTCACTCATCCGAGGCTTGTTGTTTACTTTCATTGGGGGTGGTTTTTTTTTTTCGTGGCGGGTCCCAAACCCAGCTCACAACCCTATGTAGGGGATATTTTGCCTTCTCACTTTAGCTCGCCTTCAAACGAATGTTCTTAGGCAACTAGGCAACGGAAGTCGTGAGCCGCTTGAGTCATATGTAAAAGAATCGTTTCTGGCCACTCCCAAGTGAATGGCGATCAGAAAACTTTCCTCACTTGCGTGAACTCCTACACATGACTCCATCCTCCGAGGTATTAACTCACTGCCTAATAATATGTCGATTTGTGTTGGGGTATGACAGTGTGCTAATTTGAGATGTGAGCATTTTTCCTAGTGTATTTTATTTACTTCATAGCTTGGGAGCAAATTTGTAAGTTGCGGTAGAACGATGTCTTGTGCATCTATTCGTATATCCTCATTTGGAGAAATATGGTGATTGGGCATATTTTATTTGAATTTTGAATAATTCTTCCGCCCATTCCCGAAATTTGAAAATTGGAATGTTTTATTGGCAATTTTAGCCGATTTTGAACCTTTGATGATATAAAGGATCTTTGAGAGCCTTGATCTATTAACGCTCTTAGTTTGAATAAATCACCTTTATGTTCAATGGTGATGACCGCAGTGGGTAAAAGAATTCTGCTTTCATTTTCTAAATGAAGCGCTTGAATTTTTGCTGCTTTAGAGCAACATGGTTGTTCTTCCCTTTTTTCGGGATTTGAGCTTTCGGGATTACTTGATCTGGGTTGTAGCGACTAACCCCGTRGTTTTTTGAAATGGGTTTTTCTTCACATTTTGAAAATTGGTAACGTRAAGCAATGAGTGATGTCTTCGTTGACAGTATACACAATTGAATTTGCTTTCACAGTCTTTTGTCATATGAGAATTCGACAGACAGTTTATGCAAAGTTTGTGCTGACGGACCAGATTGTTTCTATCTGAAACGGATAACTTTTTGAATCTCTCGCAAGATCTTAATTTATGACCTCCCTTACAGAGTTCACACAATGATTGTCATTGATTATTTTGATTTGACACGAATATGTGACTTTTATTAACGTGTCTATTATATTTGTTGAGAAGAAAATTGTACATTTATAATCTTACGTAAGACCATGTATATCATTAGACTGACAGATGTCATTATGAATAGAAGCTAAGTTCATTATTTAATAAAMTTCCTTCTTCCGTTTTATACCGTCGCCTAGTCAATTTAACCCATCAATAAATAAATCCGGGTAAAAAAATGTTCTGTGCGTTAATTAAATACATTGACCTTTGATTTGGAATATATTTTACAATTTAAATAATGTCGAACGTTTTTTCGGTACCCGTCGAACGACTTCGCCGTCGTGAAAATTTTGATGTCTGGAAATGCCAGACAAAATCATATTTGGTCATAAAGGGCCACTGGAAAATGGTGCAGAATGGTTTGCCTGGCACTGCAACTGAAGCTGGTCGTGATGCTAATGAAAAAGCACTAGCTGAAATTACGATGTTGGTGGAGCCAAATAATTTCGATCACTTTGTAGATAAAACATCAGCTAAAGACGCCTGTAAAGCACTCATGGAAGCCTATGAAGATAAAGGTTTGACGCACAAGGTGGAACTGTTGAAGCAATTGGTACAACTCAAGCTGTCAGACTGCGAGACTATGCAAGAGTATGTAAACTCAATGATAATGATTGCATTTAAAGTGAGAAACCAAGGTCTAAAAATTGGCACTCATGTTAGCTGGGTTGCCCAATGACTTTCAAGCGCTAGTGCTCGCTGTCGAAAACTCCAAGAAAACTCTCAACGAAGACGCTGTGAAAAATCTACCTTTACAAGATGCGAAATTTGATGCAAAGTAAGGTGTCGAAAATGCTCTTTATAGAAAGGCAAAAACATTTTCAAAAGTTCGCTGTCATTCGCGCAAGCAACTAGGGCACATAAGCAAAAACTGTCGTAAGAAATAGTGAACGACAAATAGTGAACAACAAGCAAAAACAAAAAAAGTCAGGTTCTTTTAGATATCGCTTTATGCTAATATGCACAACAACGAAGACTATTATGTCGATTCCAGCTGTTCTCAACATATGGTAAAAAGCAACGAATGCATGACAAATAGAAAACTCGCGATAAACAAGAGAGTAATTGTCGCTAACAACAACAAAATTGATGTTGAATGCACTGGCGATGTTCAACTCTCTCTAGCTATTAAACATAAGAATGTTAACGCAACTATCAAAAATGCTGAGTACGATCCTAGTTAATGTGCGAATTTTCTTTCGGTGAGTCAAATGACAGGCAATGGGAAAAAACTACATTTTAAAGACAATTGGTGCAAAATATTAAACGAGGACAAACTACTAATTGGAACTGCGAGCAAAATAAATGGTATTTATCGTCTGAACTGTGTGCAACAAGATAATATAACTTATGGCATAGGCGCTTAGGTCATGTCTGTCGCGAAAGTGACGCAGCCATCGAAAATGCTTCGGAAGGTGTTAAAATTACACCCAGTGGTAACAAATGTGTGGTTTGCATAAAAGGTAAGCAGACCAGAGCGTCACACAGTGAAAAAGGGCAGCGTGCTGAACAACCTTTGGAAATAATACATAGTGATGTAATGGGTCCATTAAATGTTAACTCATTTTCTGGTGTTAGCTATTTGTTAACGTATTCCAGAAAAGTGTTTGTTATCCCAATTAAATCGAAAGCAGCTGTCTTCGATGAATTTGTAAAATTCAAAGCAATGGTGGAGAATCAATGTTCGAAATATATAAAAGTTCTCTGAACGGACAATGGTCGTGAATATATAAATGAAGTGTTCAATAAATATCTTTCGAAATATGGCATTATCCATCAGAAGACGACTCCCTACACCCCCGAACAGAATKGCGTTGCAGAGAGGCTAAATCGGACAATAACAGAAAAAATCAGATGCATGCTGCTAGACGCAAATTTGGAGGACAAATTSTGGGCTGAGGCTGCTGTAACTGCGGCATATCTATTGAATCGTACACCATGCAGAGGTAACAATCTGAGTCCGGAAGAGTTGTGGTCAAAAAAAAGACCAAACTTGAAACACCTCAAAGTCTTTGGTTGTAAGGCAATGGTTCACGTAGCCAAGGAAAAACGCAGTAAGTTAAAACCTAAATCTCGAGAATGTGTGAAGAAATTGAAGCTCATGATATCAACGGCACTTGGGAACTATTAGCCCTGCCTATGGGAAAGAAAGCCATTCCGTCAAAATGGGTTTTCAAAAGAAAGGTAAATGGAAACGGAGATCCTGTGCGTTATAAAGCCAGACTTGTGGTGAAAGGATTCAACCAGAAGCAACACATCGATTATGACGAGACATTCGCACCAGTTGTGCGATATACATCAATTCGTTTTTTGTTTGCTCTTGCRGTCAAATATAACCTTACTGTTTATCAAATGGATGGTGTAAGTGCTTTTTTACATGGCGAACTTAAAGAAGAGATTTATATGACTCAGCCAAGTGGCTTTGATGATGGATCCGGTCGCGTCTGCAAGCTGCGAAAATCGTTATATGGCCTGAAGCAATCTAGTCGTGTCTGGAACATAAAGCTCAATTCAACACTTGTTAGTTTCGGCCTGCAGCGCAGCAACGTCGACCAATGCGTGTATTTTCTTGTCGCTGACAAAAAAATGCTATTCGTCGCTATTTACGTTTATGATGTCATCCTATTCGCCAATGATACAAAGCTGCTGAACAAACTAAAAAATAAGCTCTCTGAAACTTTCAAAATGAAAGATCTTGGTGCAGCATCATCGGTTTTGGGTATGCGTATAGCTCAAAATCTCAAAGAAGGTACTCTAAAGATCGACCAATCTTCCTACATTACCGATGTAATTCGACGTTTCGGCATGGAGGAATGCAATCCTGTAAGCACACCCCTCRACGTTAATCAAAAGCTGTCCGCGGAGATGTGCCCAACTAATGATGACGAAAAAAGGSAAATGGCTACTGTTCCCTATAAACAAGCTATTGGATGTCTGCTGTTTGCCGCTCAGGTCACGCGCCCTGATATATGCTTTGCTGTCAACTTGTTAAGCCGATACAGCACAAATCCAGGGAAGGCACATTGGACTGCTGTAAAGCGTGTTATGCGCTATCTCAAGGGAACTATTGACAAGGGCTTWGTGTATACGAGTAGTCCTGATGAAATCGTTGGTTTTTGCGACGCTGACTGGGCAAATGATGTAAGTGATTGGAAAAATATTTTCTCTTACTCATAACTGAATTGTATTACTCTTTCAAATTCATTACTTATTGTATAAYGAACTATCATTTCTATATCCATTTTGTAATGAACATAAATATTCAATTTAGGGAAGGCGTTGAGAAGAAAATTGTACATTTATAATCTTACGAAACACCATGTATATCATTAGACTGACAGATGTCATTATGAATAGAAGCTAAGTTCATTATTTAATAAACTTCCTTTTTTCTTCTGTTTCTTACTGTCGTGCGTTTTTACTCTGCTAACAATATTGTATGTTATTACTGACTTGGGGTTTGAACAAGTTTTTACTTGAGTCATTTTGATGACTTTTTGGCTTTATAGTTTTTTTTGTCTATTCGCTCAGCTATCTCGTATTGGGCAGTGAGGAATGTTTTCATCTGTTGCCAGGTGGGTATTATTTTTCTTTCCACTAGATATTGTTCCCATCGTAATAGCGCAGCATCACGCAGTGTTTCTGCGCAAATGGTTACTATCATAGCGTCCCACGATTCTGTGGAGATATTTTGTGTTTTTAACACTGATAAATAATTGGTCACTGTCGAGTATAAGTTTTGAAATTCCTGGCTAGTTTCTTGTTGAAACCTGTTTTGGCAAATGCAATCAAGTTTTTATTGGGTTTTCTATCATAACCCTTTCATTTTCGTACCTTTCGACAAGTGGTTCCCAAGCCAGTTTAAAATTTTCGTCATTTAAAGCGAATTGCTTGACGATTCTGCCCGCTTCCCCTTTTGTTTTATACCTGAGATGGTATAGCTTTTGTGCTTGTGAAAGTTTAGGATTGTTTATATAAACGGCAGTGAACATGTCACGGAAGGACGGCCACTGGTCATAAGATCCATTGAAAACTTCAGTATCACAAGCTGGTACTTTTAGATACATGCCTTTATCTAGGTCTTCTTTTTGTGTTGTAACTACTCTGGGAGGGGGAGTAGTGGCTCTACTTGGCCTTATTAACTTATTTGTTCAGTTATCGTTCCCTTTGTTAACTCGTACTGATCGCGGCAGTTATCACACTTGGCTGTCGCCGAAGCTTTTGTGTTTTCTGGGAGTTCTGCGTCGTCAGTATCTAATACTGTATCGTACGCTGCTAGAAGGCGTTCCCATAGATTGTTAACAATTTGTAATTTTATATTTAAAACTGATTCCGTAATGTCAGTAATAGGGAAGCTTGAAACCGTGTGCAATATCTTATGAAGCTATCATTTTCAGTGATAAATTTCGATATTATATTATCTTTTGATCTCGTTTGCTTTGCACCGTGCTTAGAGCGTGTAGCTTCTGCAGGTGTGCTTTGTTTATCGTCGTCAGCCATTTTTTTAATTGGAAGAAACTGACCTGATTTAGATTCTTTTGAATCTGTGCTCATTTAGAATAAATAAGAATTTAGAATTAAATTAGATGAGATATATCTCATAAATACCGAAAACCGTAAACTTTTTTGAGTACCAGTAAGTTAGCTTAAGTAACCGTTCTATTGTATTTAAGTAGTTGCGATTTTATATATATTTTCTATTACGGATTTATGCGTATGTCCTTGTATATAAGTACTCGTAAAGGCGGTATACGAAGTCAATATCTTTGTACATATATGTGCACGCAATGTACGTATTCATGTGCGTATTGTTAAATAATATTTGCCTATACGGGCTTAGAGTGTGTACTATATAAGTATGTACTAATATGTTTATCGTTAATAAAATTTTATTAGTTAGCTTAGAGTATGTACTATATAATAGCGGGATTCTGTAAGCAGTCTCTAATCTCTATTTGAGACATTTTGTGGTAAAATCTCAATTTGTGACTAGTTACTATTCACTAAACAGTCTCTAGCTTTAGCCTCAAAAAATTGCCTCAAATTTGAGACCTGGTAGTTAGTTAGCAAGTCACAAAACCAAAAAGAACTCTTGTCCGCCATTTATAATATACTGAATAGAGATCATCATAGATATTAATCGATTGTAATTTTTTTATATTTTGTAAGCACCTCAAACACGAAAAAGTTAAAAATAAATCAATTTTGCAAAAATTTCGAAAATATTATGAAACAAAGTCAACATATATTTTTATTTTGATTGATAATTATGTTTTTTGACTATGTTATAGAAAATTTAATTTTTGTTATCGACATATTTATTTTCATTCAAGTTTAAAAGCATCCCTGAATTGTTAAATGTAATAGATTTTGAGAATAGCAAAATCGTCTCAAGTCTCAAAAATTGTCTCTATCAAATTTAGAGACTTGATACTGTATCACAGTACAGAATCGCACGGTAAGTATGTACTAATATGTTTATCGTTAATATTATTGATTATTATTAATAATATTGTATTTTTTTTTTAATTCCGGTTATTGTTTATAATTAAGCTTTTATCGCAGCTTCCAATAATTTAGGATTTGTTATAGCTTTTATGTTGGGATATACCCCAAACGTATATACATTAGCGTATGCAAAAGAATACCGAATATATGTATACAGTATGTATATCATATACAATGCATATGTACTTATATTTGCGCGATCGGAATTTAGCGAGAAAAGAAAAATGAGCAATGTGCGGGTCATTAACCTCTGCACTTGCGGATTAGCAAGTATATGCTTCAATATATCGTATTAATATTAATTTCAATGTTTGTTTGTAGGTACAAATTTATGTTTGTTGCATTTATGTATATGATAAGTACGATTTGCATTGGAAATTTCGCATTTTATGTCTTTTGCTTACCTATTTTTATGCAATCCTGCTTACTGTTAGAAGAAACAGAAGGGGTATTGTTGGGAAGATTTGCAAGTAAATACTTGAATATAATTGGTTTGTTTTCTGTTGTAGTGGGTGTGTTTTATACACATGGGTAAACTTAGAAGGCAGTAAAAGATTTCTTTTTGTATTTATAAAAATATATGGATGATATATATTTTCAGCTATATTTTGTTCCCGTTTGGAAATCGATCAAACGGATTATATACATAGGTTTTATATTTGATAAAACCGTATGATATCATACATATTTACATATTTTCATAAAAAATGGAAACGACTTACTTGTCTCGCCTCAAGGGAGTTTTGGGAGAATACAGTACATATCTTTATAATTTTGGGGATATTATCCGCTTTCAATTCGGTTTCCTCCTGTGTTCTAGTCCTATTTCCTCCGTGTTTAATRTTCCTTTCCTAATTTCCTCTTTTGTTTAGTGTCCTCTTGCTCCCGTTTCCTCCTTTGTAGAGTATGTACATATGTATGTATGTATGTTGTAATTTTCTTCTAATTATATCGCGCCCGATTCATATTATAATTTTTGTTATTTTTATTGTTAGACCGCGACCGATTTATGTTTTACACTTTGTTTAATATTATTATTAAATACTAGTCACAGCACTGGATAAACTTTTGGTGAATTTTGCAAACTTAGTAAATTTTAATTACTTTTCTAATTTGTTTTTTTTTTAATTTTTTCACAGAAGTTATTTATAATAGTATGAACTATATTTTATTTTTTGGTCACTGTAACTGCTGCTGTCCAAAACCGGTTTTTGGCACATATGTTCTTTGTTGTTTGCCTTTTTGGTTTTTTTTTTTATTTGGCTTTGTCTCTTGCTATTACATTTTCGACACTTTATCACAGATTTTAATTATTATTAAAACTTTTTTTTTTTTTTTTTTTTTTT
>NW_017534810.1:17472-22078 GCF_001853355.1 Bactrocera latifrons
CGACATCCTTTCTCTTTTCCTTTTATTCTAATTAGAATGAAGAATGTCATCGCGTTTGGATGCATGCGCGTGTATGTGTGTTAATGTGTGGTGTTCTCTAGCGTGATGATTTGAATGGTTGATTCGGTGTGGTGAATTGATGTGAATGTGATGCGACGTCGCTACTCATTTAGCCACGAACTATTAGAAATTACGAATCGAATCCTCCCTATTCTGTAATTAGTCCACTTTGTGTTTCACTGTGCAGCGTTTCAGCTTTTTGAGCATTTGCGCAAAATGGTGTCTTTTGGCAAGTTTTCGAGTTTTAGATTTCGTGATTTGCTTTTGCAATTAAACCCGTGGTTCTTTTTGTATAAGCGCTTCTTTGGGGTGAAATGGGATATGTGCTGTAATGAAGCATTGAATGGTGTCTTTTATGACAATATGAGCAATTAAATTTGCCTTTGCATCTTTTAAGATTGTGGGACAAGCAGTTTATACAGAGTCTTTTTGATCTGACAAAGTTGTTCCATTCGTTAATGTTTAATTTTTTAAACTTCTCGCAAGTTTTAAGTTTATGCCCTCTTGTGCATGACGTATGTTTGATTTGTTCGGATGTGAACGATTGTGTTGTGTTAAAAATTCTGTTTAATTTGTTTTTGCTTCTAGCTTGGGGTCTATATAAACTTCTAGTTTGGTCGTGTTAAATGTTTTTAGTTTTGATTATTTTTTCTTCTAACCTTTCCGCAATCTCATATTGGGTGGTAAGAAAATCCTTCATTTGTTGCCACGTTTCGCACTTTTTTCGTGATGACAGCGATTGCTCCCATAGAAGTAACGACTTTTCTGGTAATGCGACGGTGCAATTGTTTAGCAGAATTGGGTCCCAGCTGTCTGTGGGAATATTTTGTATCGACAGAATCGATAAACAATTAGAAACAGTGGATTGTAGTGCTACAACTTCTTCACTCGTTTCTTTCTTGATTTTAGGCAAGTTTAGTAGTGTTGTTACTTGCTTATCGACCAGTATTCTTTCGTTTTCAGATCTAGCTTTTAGAGCTTCCCAAGCCAAATTGAAATTATCGTCATTTAATGCGAATTGTTTGACTATTTCGCCTGCTTGACCTTTAGTTTTGTATCTGAGGTGATTGAATTTTTGCGCTTGTGATATTTGAGGATGGTTTATGTACACGGCCGTGAACATGTCCCGGAAGGACGGCCATTCTTCATAACATCCGTAAAAAGTTACTGTGTCACAAGCGGGCAACTCGAGTTGGATGCCTGAACTTGCCTTCTGACTGTCTTCTTGTGGCAGCTCTACTCTCGGATGTGGAGTAGAAGCAATTGCTTTTATTAGCTTTAGTTGATCGGAGATCATAGCTTTTGTTTCTTCATATTGGTCTAAGCAGTTTTTGTAAATATCGTAAGATGATGATTTAAAATTTTGAGGTAGACCTGAATCGTCAGATTCTRCTATGGCGTCATGAGCCGCTTGGAGTCGTATCCAAAAATTATTGAGATTTATTATTTTGATTTCTAGTAACGATTCCGAGTTTTCGTGAATCGGTGAAGTGGCAAATCTAGTGCAGTATCTTGTTAAACTGTCACTTTCTGAAATAAATTTAATAGCCTGTTTTGAGCCCGTAGGTCCTGCAGGTGTATTATGATTTTTTTATTATTAACCATTTTTATTATATTGTATATTTATGTACATTTTCTCAGTGCAAACTTATTTATGGTATTCTAATAGAAGCGATAAAGTATAATAAAGTGATTACTCTTTTAAAGGTTTTTTTTTAAAGATTATATATGTAAAAAATGTATTGTTAATTAATATCGTTTTTTATTTACTTGCAATGTTATTGCAATATTATTTTTATTTATATTTTATTTTGAATTGTTAATGAGTATTAAACCGCGTTTTTTATATATTAAAATATTTGATGTCCGAGTATTTTGTATTTAGGTACACCCTAATACTCGGACATATATACATATGTACATATGTATGTACTTATATTTTGTTCAGATGAAAGCTCGTTGAAGAGATCAATTCGCTTTTCACATTAGCATGCACAAATTGTTTGTATGATTTTATGATTATGTTTTTGTTCTTAAGCAATTGAGAGCTCGTTAGAGAGATCAATTCACTTTTGTACGCAATCCTGCTTGTTTTTGTTTGCCAAAGAACAAGTGGTATTGCCGAATAATTGCCAATGTGGACTTAAAATATGTGCGTGCACAATTTTTGTTTAACTGCGATTTGTTTTGTACTTATGTATAAATGTCCATATAGATTATGAACTTATGTATACTTTTGTATGTACAAATATATAAAACTAAGATAGGTATGGAGAAATACATGTTTGCATATGCTATATGTATGTTTGCTTTTTTTTTATTTTWATTTTTTTTTTATTACAACTTTGATTATTGTATGTGCCTTTGCTTACTTAATTCATGCAATCCTGCTTATTGATTTGTTAAACATCAGAGGTATGCGGGCAAAATTGCAAGATTATATTTGAATGTGTTTTGTTTGTTAATAAGTGTTTGAATACAGGAAGGGAAGCAGTACATACATAGGCGATAAAGTAATATTATTTATTAACATATATTGATATACATATGTATATACATTATACCCAACTGTGTTCGGGTTTTCCCGCAAAATAAACTCGAAAATGGAACAGTTTGATAATCGTTTTTTCGCTGTTAAAACGGATTTCGAAATGCGGATTTTATATTAGCATATAAAACGTATTTTTCACATCCATACACATGCGCATTTAAAGAAATGAAATAAATACGCTCACTTCGTTTTTCCTCAAGGGGCGTTTATGTGCTGTAGGTATATAGTGTTTACAGGTCTGCACGATTTGCTCCAACTCCTTTTCCTTTCTCCACTCCTGAATTTGTTAGCTGGCTACGAACTGGCTTGTAGTTTTTGTTGTTTTATATTTAATGTTGTTTTTGATTTTTTCCCGCCCTTTTTTCTTGTCTAGTTTTAAGGTGCTTTAGAATTTTGCGCCTTATTTGTGTTTTAGGTTATTGTTTTTTTTTTTGTTTGCTTTCGCGCCCGCTTGTTTTTATGTTTGTTTTATTGTTTTCTGTTGCAGTTTTGGTTTTTTTTTTCATTTCACTGCCTTTTTTTTTTGTCTTTTTTGTTAAAAATAAGTATAAAAACTTAAATTTTTCTTTCGCAGTTTTTACGTAATGCATATTTGTATATAGGTATAGGCTTTTTTTCTGTTTGAGACCCTTTGAATTTTTTAATCTTAAAACACTGTGCTCTCTTCGCTTGGTTGCTTTTTTATTGTTTTATTATTTGTTTTATTTTTTGCTTTTTACTTTCACACATTTAGTTTTGTATTGTATGTGTTTATCCATATGTTTTTCGGCAATTCACCATTTTTTTTTTGTTGCCGAATTTTTCTCTTTTTTATCTTATGTATGTACTTATTGTGTTATTTAGCATTTGCTTTGTTTGTTTACCGTACTTTTTTAAGTTTTGTCACCACAATTTATGTGTACACATTTATGTAAGTTCATTTCACAGCACTTGGGCACTGTTTATATGTTCATATGTATATGTATTTAATTTTTTTTGTTTTTTTTTTGTATTAATTATCCGAGGTGCGGATATTCGCTCGGTCAGGGTTATTTTTGGCGCTGAGAGCGCGTAGTTCTAGTTTTATTCGTCGCACCGGGTCATGCTATACCTTTTTGGAAAGCTCATTTCACGCGCTAGCACGTGTTTGATTGATTGTCGTTTTTTAAGTCGTTCGTGAGTTATAGCGTCGCAAACATGGAGCACAATGAAGAGAAAATACGGCATATTTTACAGTAGTACTACGATAAAGGCAAAAATTCATCCCAAGTCGCCAATAAAATTTGTGCAGTTCATGGACCCGATACAGTTTCCATTTCCACCGCACAACGATGGTTTCAACGTTTTCGTTCTGGTGTAGAGGTGGTCCAAGATGCGCCACGCTTCGGAAGGCCTGTCGTCGAAAATTGCGTTAAAATCGCTGAATTGCCGTACTATCGGTAAAGAGCTGGTCATGAGTCATCAAAAAATACCGCAAGACTTTTTTGACAACCAATATATTATATATGTATGAATATGGAAAGTGTTCCATAGTCAATTTTAACTTGAAAAATCTTATAGTTATTTTATAGAAAACGCTGTGAAACGCTGCAAAATCCTTCACTTTTTTTTTTCTCGTAAATATAAACACTAAACTTTTCGGCCATGAATGAATGAATGAATGAATGAATGAATGATGATGAGGAATCCATTGCGACCTTTGGTCTATTATGCCCTCTCCTTCCTTACATCTCCATCCTCGTGGAGGCTGCAGAGCGGGCGAGCTCGTCTGCCAGTTCATTGCCGGCTATACCTTTGTGACCAGGCACCCATATCAGGTGTACCTGGTTTCTCTCCGCAAGGCTATTCAGCCTCTCCCTACACTCCTGCACCAGAAGCGACCTGATCTCGTAAGAGGAGATCGCCTTCAGCGCCGCTTGACTATCGCTTAGAATAGCTATACGCTCATTGCGATAGTTGCGATGGAGGTTTATTTCTAAGCACCGGCGAAAATGCTCGGGAACTCCCCCATGGATA
>NW_017534810.1:24568-29224 GCF_001853355.1 Bactrocera latifrons
CCTGCACCGCCACCAAGTCCTGAGTCAGAAACTCTGAAATGCAAAAGAAATCAATATTGTTCCTGACCACTATACAAGTTCTAGGTCTTTCGCTAGAGAGATCCCAGATTACCTTGTTTGCCTTCGTTTTGAGGCCTTTCACCTCTCCTCTGTGGACCCAAGGCTCTTGGATCAGCAGTATGCCCAGCTTCGTTGCTGCTCCCTTGCTCCCGGTGGCTGCAGGCCTGTTGGGCCGTATGACCACCGTGCTGAACCTGTAGTACAGGCGGAAGCTCGCTGCCCGGACGTACCTGTACGACTCATCGTCAATGAACAGGTTGAGTCTCCATCCTCTCATACCTCCGATCTCCTCCCGCCGCTGCAAGAGGGCACATCGTCATCCTCCCTAGCGTGCTCCTCAAACAGCGCCCGTTCTTCTGGCGAGAGAGCGTCGAGGAAGCTAAATTTCCGTCTAGCTCCCTGACCCCCTTTGCCTGCCGCTGCACCGATGTCACTTTCATTGTTGTTGTTTTTGTTCTTGTTCATCTTGTTCTTACGACCCTCGGCTCAACGGGGTGAGCTGTCGGATCTATCAATTTATATGGGGAACTACAGGGTCCGCCACGCCAGAGCCCCATGGCGCGGTAAGGCCACAGTTACTCCCCAATTCGGCCCGGTGTTGGGGAGGCTCCGTTAGAATACAGCCGAATTTAACCTCCCGGCTGCRACTCATCCAGTGGGCACGGGAGKCGCATAACACCCTGGATTAGGAGGTGGTAGCTCTTGGTTAGCGCACGCATGCGGCACCCGTACCCCGCATGGTCAGTGCTAACCAGCATCAGCCGCACGGGTTGGGGGGCGCCGAGTATGCCTTGCGCCTAAGCCCCTGCACCGCGACAAGGTGCCTACCATTCGGCCATACATTGATTTTTAAATTACTAAAGTTGGCTGAAAAATTACAAAATAAATGTGAAATGTGAGCTTATTTCAATGCTTAGAGTGTTTCATATAAAAAACGTGAAAAAATTTAGTGGARCATAGAGAGCCACCATGTGGTCTTAGTTAAAATTTTTTAATTTTTAAACGTGAATATTTTAAAAATATTACTTATTTTTATATTATTTTTGGATATTCCTCTTGTGGAGAAGCTCCCTATCGGCGCATACCACATTTATACAGAAATTCGGTTTTTTGACCCCCCGCCAAAGTAATCGGAAGCGTACTCTTTTATTTGTAAAATAACGTCAGGTTTGTTAGAGCTTTGAATAATTTTACATTTTACATATTAGTGTCATCACCACTCTACCTCATCTCTCTACTGTCGTTGGCAAATATAAAAATATATTGAAGTTAACGAGAGCGGCTACTGTCGGCCTGCAGTCGTGTAGTTGTGCAGCTGTCAAAATAACTCTGTCCATAAGAAGGTGTGTATTCAGCATGATGTGTGATGTGTTCAGCACATCACACTTCATTATTGCACATATGTAGATATGTACAGCTGTGTTCAAAATAATAGGAGTGCCCCTGAGAAAAATATTTAACTCAAAAATCATGTCAGAAACGTGAACATCAAACACTGTTCAAGAAATATTTCTAACGGTATTCCGCGAGTAAAACACAAAGCATAAACTTCAGCTGTTTATATTATTCCCAATGTTATGAGTTCAAATCTGTGTCGGTCATTGAATTTGAAAAATTGTAAAAAACTAAAAAATAAAAACGGTGGGATTTTTTAAAGGATCATTTATTTTAATTAATGGGTAGTGGAAAATATTGCAGCGCCAAAAGGCGTGAAATCATTAAAGATCTTATAAAACTTATACAAAAATTAAAGAAATACTCAAAATCCATGTTCTAAAAAAATAAAGCCGAAACACATGGACGAAAAGGCAAAACTACTTAAGAAATCKATCGACGCATACTCCGGTCGTCTAAAAAAGGTCCCAAAGCGTCGTCCAGAGAAATAAAGAAACGTCTGGATCTTGATGTCAGCGACGTAACAGGTCGTGGTCGTTTATTAGAATATAATTTAGTTCCATTGTTGATAAAGAAACATAATTAGAGCACGGCTCCAATTCGCCAAGAAACATGGCAACTGGCAACCGGAAAATTGAGAAATATTTTGGGGACAGAGGAATGAAATACTTAATATAATCCGCAATACACTCTTAAGACCGTCAAACATGGTGGTGCATAGTGGGAAAGTTTCTCGTACAACGGCGTGGAACCAATCCATCTGATAAAAGAAACCATGGACCAGTACGTGTATATGGATATATTGAAAAAAGTAATGCGCCATACGCGGAAACATACAACTAAATCTGCAAAAGAATGGCTTCGGGTCAATAAAGTTGAGGTTATGTCGTGGTCTGTTCGCTTGACCTTAATTCCATAGAAAACTTATGGACAGATATTAAAAAAACGGTTGCTGACCGTAGACCATCAAATAAAAGGGAATTATGGAGCACAGTCTACCAGACATAGCAGCAAATCCCGCTAAAAAGGTGTCGTGATCTGATCGACCCCATGTCGCACAGGTGTGCTGTAGTAATAAAAAATGGCGGTTACTCGACTAAATATTAACTAAACTTATTATATACTAGTCGCAATTTCCAATTTTTTAATTTATTATTAGTTTTATTGAATTTTGTGATGCACTCCTATTATTTTGAACACCGAATTATTGAGGTTTTTATGCAAACAATTTATTTATTTTTCATTTACTGTGTACTACTAAAAATTTAAAAGTGCTTAAAAAGACTGCATAAAATGAACAATTCGTGGACAAAAAATAAATTGAAAAACATAACTTTGTATTTTATATTGTGATGCACTCCTATTTTAACAAAAATGTATGTATGCATGTGTATTCTTGTATATTAATTATTTATGTTCTTTTTTAGGTTTTGTTTTATGTTTCTTTTATATGTATAAGTTTTATTTGTTTTCAATTTGTTTCTTAAATCCACGCACAAGTCCCTGCTCCCAAGCTTTGTTGAGACACAAAAAGTTACTTTAAGTTGGGATTATAAATTAAAAACCACCAAATTGCCGGTCTCGAAAGATGTAAAATTAAATAACCGACGAATTAAAACACGTTCATACAGTTTCACGGTTCAATTCAAAGAGAGTTCCTTATTCCGTTTTATGTAAGAATGTATTACAAAGTAAGTATAATTATTTTTCGTTAAACATTGTACTAGACTATGTTAAGGTAAGTAATATATTAGTATTATAAATGCATTATTAGGGTAAGTATTATATCTATAATAAAATTTATAATTTGATTTTAACAATTAAATTTGCACTATTTTTACAATTTCATTTAATTATTTCACGGTTTAGGTATAAATACGCAACAATATGTAATACAAAACTAGAATTATATTATTATTAGTCCTAATGTTATGAAAATCGGTAGTAACTATCAAGTTTTTTTTGACAGGTAACAGCCTTCATCGTCGAGAGATCTTTTGGGGGTGTGACAAATGGCCCTCCAGAAAAGAAAATGGGCATTAAAGCATCGAATACAACCGAGGTGTATTTCGATAATGTTAAAGTCCCAATCGATAATGTTTTAGGAGGGGAAGGCAATGGGTTTAAAGTTGCCATGACTATATTAAATAATGGTCGATTTGGAATGGGAGCAACTTTAGCCGGCACAATGAAATTTTGTATACAAAAAGCTGTAGAACATGCAAAGAATAGGGTACAATTTGGAAAGAAAATCAAGGAATATGGTTGTATACAAGAAAAAATATCTCAAATGAATATACTTCAGTATGCAACTGAGTCAATGGCTTATACCATATCGCAAAATATGGACAAAGGAAGTAAAGAATATCACTTAGAAGCTGCGATATCAAAAATTTTTGCATCTGAATCGGCGTGGTATGTTTGCGATGAAGCTATTCAAATACTTGGGGGAATGGGATATATGAAAGAAGCTGAACTAGAACGTGTCCTCAGAGATCTCAGAATATTCCGCATTTTCGAAGGCACTAATGACATTTTGCGACTTTTTGTCGCACTAACAGGCATTCAGTATGCTGCCTCAAACCTAAAATTTTTACAGAGAGCCTTTAAAAACCCCGCCAATAACTTTGGAATAGTCTCAACAGAGATATCAAGGAGAGTTTCTACGTCCATTGGATTGGGAACAATAGATTTCAATCCACACATAGCACCAGAACTTCAGAATTACGCTAAAAAAACGGCTAACTGTATTGAATTATTTGGGAAAAGTGTGGAACGCCTTCTGGTTAAGTATGGCAAAAACATCATCAATGAGCAATATATATTGAAACGTTTATCAAATGCTGCAATCGATATATATTCAATGGTAGTTACATTGTCTCGTACGTCGCGGGCAATTAAATTAAACTTACCTACTGCACAGCACGAGTTGAATATGACCAAAGTTTTATGCATTCAGGTAATTTACAATGTATTTTTTAGTAATTTTAATTCAATAAATTTTCGCTGAGAAATTTAGGGTTTTAAGTATATCATTAGACTATTATTATTAGCTGAACACTTTTGCTTCACCAATGTAAGAGCAACTACGCTTGAACTGAGTTAACGGGACATAATGAATTATGCACTAATGTACTATAGGATATATCTCATTTATTATAGTCATTCTCGGGTCACTAAACAATTTGTTGGCTATGTATA
>NW_017534811.1:0-1658 GCF_001853355.1 Bactrocera latifrons
GTTTTTTTTTTTTACCGCACAGATAAATTTATATGTGTTATAGTGCCTTTCTGTGAGGCTGGAAGGACCATGAATAAATGTGGACCCAATTTATTGTCGAATACAAACCACTGTCTCTTGAGGTTTCAATTTGCACTCATACTCGCGCGAGTCTTTAAAAAAGAAAATATATATTTGTGAATTTCAAATGTACAATTAATTTAAAATAAGCTTTTGTTTACTAAACAATGGTTTAATTAGTTTATCGCGTCGAACTGTGTTGAATCGCTGTGTTATGGTATCATCGGCTGTGGTGTATTTTACTGTCTTGCTAAGATGCGCCAGTTTTTCCCCGGTAGAGTGGGAGGAGGCTTAGCGCATTTAAACACTTTAGATTGGTTTTTTTTTAACACAATACTATAGCAGCGACACAAGTCAAATGAAATATTTAAATAAATAAATTTTCCGTTTAATATTCATTTATAAAAAAAATAAATAAAAAACTCTCAATCTCGTCTGTCGTGAGGGAACGAACGAATGCCCATGCAAAGACTGCGTATAGCATGCAGCGCTCTCGCATACCTATACACTCTGAGTATACATATAGGTATGTAATCTCGTCTGTCGCGAGAGCACGAACGAATGCCCCTGCAAAGAGTGCGTATAGTATACATATATTAGGATATAAGAATACACGCAGAGTATATCTGTGTAAAATCTCATCAGTCGCGAGAACGGCTGAAAATGCTCACCCACAAAAGTGCCCAACGCGCCATAAGAAGTTTTCACTAACAAACCAGACAAAATAAAGTAAGTAATTTTTCAAATCTATTAAATTTGGTGTATACATAATAATTTCATCTTTTTTACGATTTTAAAATATGAAAGAGCTCAGGAGAAGCTGTAGCAATACACCATATTATAAACATAAATATCTTTTTATTCGCAAATGGGCACAATTCCGATGTCTTTGGCGCCTCGATCTGACGGTACCGCTGGAAAGAGGAAGTCCTCCTGATTAAAAAATCTTAGTTACGAGATATTCACCACGTTTTACACATTGTACGCACATTTCACTTAAAATTAATTAAAATAAACTATAAACATTTAAATAAATCCTTTTGCAAGTTTTATATCTAAGAAATCTTTATTTTAAAAATTACATTTTACACTCGACAAAATGGAGCGCTGCCATATCATAACAAGGGAATTCGCTGAAATTAATCTTTTTCCTCTATTCATGCATATGGATATTTTCTTTTTAAAATTTAATAAACAAATAAGTAATATTATATATATTGTCACACAAAACAACGTATCATAAAAAAATGTAAATCACTGCCAGATATAACATACAGGGTGGCTGATGAAAGCCGCTACAAAAAAAAAATTAAATAACTTGTTTTCTATTTAATGAATCTGGGTACTTTTTTTTTTATTTTGCAGACTGACTTTTACATTTAACAAAAATGGATAACTGAGACACTGAAACAAGAATTTGGATTGCCCGCCGCTATCACGCACTGGAGTCCGTAGTTTCGGTTCAAAGAGAGTATAGGCGCACGTTTGGCGGCAATCCTCCGAGCAGATGGACCATAATGAGACTTGTAAACAATTTTGCCGGGCATGGGACAGTCAACAGAAGATCTTACCATCGAAGCCCTTCAGTTCGAACGGAG
>NW_017534811.1:2183-8042 GCF_001853355.1 Bactrocera latifrons
CTACTTCTTCGAAGAAAACGGTCACACCGTTACGGTTACTGGAGACCGTTACTTGAGTATGTTGAGAGAGTTTTTCTATCCAGAATTACGCCGAATGAGAATTTCTTTCAACTCTGTGTGGTTTCAGCAACTCCTCACATAGCCCAAACTGTTATGACAGAATTTCGACGAAAGTTTCCCAATAAGCTGATATCCTGAAACTCCACATTCCATGTCGCCTAACCTTACTGCACCTGACTTTTTCTTGTGGGGTTATTGCAAACAGGAAGTCTGCAAAGCAAAACCAAAAAATTTGAATGAACTAATGCAATCCATTCGAGAAACAATTGCGGCTATTCCGGTCTCAACTCTCCAAGCAGTAATGAACAACTTTTAGGTAAGAGGCCGCACATGCATCAACGAGCAGGGGGTTCATTTAAATTCGATTATTTTTAAAACTAATTAAGCTATATTTAATAAAATTTAATGAGTTTTAACATGAATAAAAGAAAAATGAAACCCATACACTGAAAAAAATATTATTTGAGTTTCTTAATGTAGCAACATTCATTAGCCACCCTCTAGTAACCAATATATAACCCTTTTATAAAGAAAACACAGAAAGGAGTACTACGCAAAAGTACTTCAGTTACCCCGATATGATATATCGAAGATTTTTACTTATTTGTGTTTATTAAATATAAATCACCTATTATACATATACATATGTGTATGGAAAAAGTGTTCCCTACTTAATTATAACTTGAAAAATGTTAAAAAGTATTTTTTATTATAGTTAATATAGAAAAAAGAATCACGCAAAAAAACAAACAAAGAAAAATTGTTAAGAATTCTACATATTTGGTGTTTAAGTTGTGGCAACGCTCGTTTTCTTTATAATTGTACACAATCTAACTTTTGCAAGGTAGTCTCTCCCAGAGGATGGAAAAGATAAGTAGCAATTTACCATTGGCTCTCCTCCCGAGGGATAGTGCTATCAAAAAGGTTAACTTCAGGAAAAAGTTTAACGTTACCCTCGGCAACAAAGACGATTAAAAGGACTCCAACCTCGAGCTGTTGTTGAGGAACAGTACTATGAGGTGGTGCACCGATGGTCGAAAATGTCGGAGGGAATCGGCGCAGGGATTGTGGGCCCACGCACTAGGCTCTCCATATCCCAGGGTGAGTTCCCGAGCATTTTCCAGCAGAGGTTTATGCCATAAGCCGGTGTATAGAAATAAACCTCCATCGCAACTATGACAATGTGCGAATAGCCATTCTCAGCGAAAGTCAAGCGATGCTAAAGGTGATCTCCTCTTACGAGATCAAATTGCTTTTAGTGCAGGAGTGTAGGGATAGGGTGAATAGCCTTGCGGAAAGAAACCAGGTACCTGGTCACAAAGGTATAGCCGGTAATGAACTGGCGGACGAGCTCGCCTGCTCCGCAGTCTCCACCAAGATGGTAGGACCCGAACCCTTTACGGGTGTGGGTCCCCATACCATAAAGAAGCTGCTCCGTAAAGAGGAAAGAGCAGGCAAGGAGAAGCATTGGCTGCAAGTGGCTAAATGAGCTTCAGTCTCCTGCCCCATACCATATAACCAACACCGAACACCTAACCACAGCAATAATCCCGCATCCAGAATACTCTACACTCACCGCATTAAAACATACGTCACTAGCACGCTTCATGCACCACACTCATCTCTACACCACCTAGAATTCACATCACACATAACTACACTACCCCTGCATTTTTCACCACAACAAAAAGGGAACAAAAGGGGTGGAGAAACAAGTTCGTAGCCACTTCTCTTTGCGATCCGCTATCGAAAAGCCGTGTTCTGTTAAACCGAGTTTCAGCCCTTTTGCATATTGTGCGAACATCCCTTTTTACTATATATACACACATATAAAATATACAATACATTTATTATATTATTCCCTAAACATTTCTCAAAAACTGCGTAACACGATATACGCGTATTTCAATAAGATAGTCGTTAATTCGGAAATAAAAACTCTTATTTACGTAAAAGAGTTTTCGGGTTTTTACATTCATCTGAATTTATACTAAAAAATATATTTCACGTTTATTAATTTATTTGTTATTAAATGAGCACAGACTCTAAAGATTCTAAATCTATTCAATTTTTAAAAATTCCGACAATGATTTCTGATGACAAAAGTCCAAGTACACCTGCAGAAGCTACACGCTCGAAACAAGGTGCTACAAAGCAAAAAAGGGGGAAAGATATTTATTACGCTAAATTCATTTCTGAGAGTGACAGCTTAATAGGATACTGCTCTCGATTTTCATCTTCACCGATTCAAGATAACTCTGAATCGGTGCTAGAAATCAAAAATCAAAATATTGACAATTTCTGGATACGTCTCCACTCTGTATATGACGCGATAGTAGAAACTGACGACTCAGATCTACCCGAAAATATTACGCCAAATATGAAAATTGCCTTGACCAATATGAAGAGGCAAAAGCCATGATCTCCGATCAATTGAAATTAATTAAAGCAATTGCTACTGCCTACTCCACAAACGAGAGTAAAGCTGCCACAAATTCAAAGCCAAGAGGCGAGTTCATTCATTCACCTTAAAGTGCCAGCATGCGATACAGAAACATTTCACGGAGGTTATGAACAATGGTCGTATTTCCGGGACATGTTTGCGGCCGTGTACATAAACCATCCTAAATTATCACAAGCGCAAAAATTGTATCACCTCAGATACAAAGCCAAAGGTCAAGCAGGCGTAATAGTCAAACAGTTCGCATTAAATGATTACAATTTCAATTTGGCTTGGGAAGCTCTAAAAGAACGATACGAGAATGAAAGAATATTGGTCGACAAACAAGTCACCATATTAATGAATTTACCAAAAATTCAGAAAGAAACAAGTGAAGAGTTCATAAAACTTCAATCCACTATTTCAAATTGTTTGTCGGTTCTATCGACACAGAATATTTCCACAGACAACTGGGACCCCATACTGGTAAATATATGCTCCGCGCCATTACCGGAAAAATCTTTGCTTCTGTGGGAGCAATCGCTCTCATCACGAAGAAAATTCCCAACGTGGCAACAAATGAAAATTTCTGAACTACCCAACATGAAATTGCGGAAAGGGTAGATAAAAAAAACGGTCAGAACTAAAAACGTTCAACACGACCTAAATCGAAGTTGCACTATACCCCAAACTAGTAAAAACAACACCTTCAACAGCTTTTTTAAAAATCAATCATAAGCATAAGCTAAAATCTTGCGAAAAGTTTAAAAAACTTAACATCAATGAAAGGAACAACTTTTTCAGATCAAAACGACTCTGTACAAACTGCTTGTCCCACTCACACAATCTCAATAATTGCGAAAGCAAATTCAACTGCGTATATTGCCACAAAAGGCGGCTATGTTGCACTTAAATAACTTTTCCAACACACCTCAAAGTAGCGCTTTCTCAAAAAGAGCCACGGGTTTAGTTGCAACAGCAACTCCCGAAACACAAAATCCCGAATTTTGCCAAGAGACACCATGCTGCTCCATGGCATTAAAAACTCAAACGCTGCACAGCGAGATTCAAAGTATGGAACTACTACCCACAGCAGTCGTCACCATCGAACACCGAGGAGAACTGTTTAAACTCAGGGCCTTCATAGACCAAGGATCACAAAGATCTTTTATTGCGTATAGGGCACAAAATAGGCTACAACTGCCTACAAAATTAGCCAATTTTGAAATTACGGGAATGGGCGGAAGAGTAGTTCAAAACTCCAATAAAATCTGCCCCWTTACCCTAATTTCCCCCCAAGCGGATAAGCGCTTTCAAGCAGATGCAATAGTCTTACCGCAACTCACGAACATGCTTCCAAGCTATCATATAAATAGCAAACATTGGCAAAAGGTTACACACCTAAAGCTAACAGATCCCAACTGCAACACCCCCGCTCAAATAGACCTTCTATTACGCAGCGACCTTATATCACAAATTATAATAGAAGRTGTTGAAAAAATTTCGAAAACACTTCTGGCGCAAAATACTATTTTCGGTTGGGTCCTAAGTGGACTAGTTGCGAAACCAGTCACAACAATGACAACTCAAGTTGAGGAAATCTCAAACGAGTACCTCAATTCACGATTGAGAAAATTTTTTGAGTTAGAAGAACTCCCCGCCAGTTCAATTACAACACCAGAATATCAGTATTGTGAAGACTTTTACAAGGCCACAACTACTAGATCAGATAATGTTCGGTATGTCGTACGACTACCCAACAAGAATTTCCAGACCCACTCGCCTTAGGTCACTCTCGCACCTCTGCAATAAAGCAGTTTCTAAGTATGGAAAAAAACCTACTTAGAAAAGGTGAGCTTAAACAATATTATGATGGTGTCTTAGAAGAATACCTCCATTTAAATCACATGGAGGAAGTAACCCCATGCGAAAAAATCATAAAAGGCAAATGTTACTCATTCTACTTGCCACATCATGCAGTAGTAAAGCCTGACAAAAAAACCACAAAGGTTAGAGTGGGGATGTCGAAAAAATGTATCGACAAATAATTGTTCATAAAGATGATCAAGATTTTCAACGGATTATTTTCCGAAAATCCGCCAATAGTCCACTACGCGACTTTAAATTAAAAACAGTAACCTTTGGCGTAAACTGTGCTCCATACTTAGTCATTCGTATACTCCTTTGGCAACACAAGTGCTAAAACACAGACGTATGTGGACGATATCCTGTCTGGAAGTCACAGTCTTCCCCTAGCATATGATACCTTGTCACAGGTAATAAAAGCCCTCAAATCCGCAGGGTTTCCAAAAAAAAAAGATTACGGCAAATCCCCAAATATACTCAAAAGTATTAAAAACGAAAATTTGTTGGACACTAATTCCCTTATATTCGAGAAGGAAAGTACAACAAAAACACTGGGAATGTAATGCGATATCGGACCAGTTTTCATACACGACTGAGTCCATATCCGCATTATCCGCCATTACAAATTTTATCCTCGGTTACAAAACTTTCCGACTCCGCAGGATGGCTTTCGCCAATTATGATACAAGCGAAAATCCTGATCCAAGAATTATGGCTAGACGGAACYGACTGGGACGAACAAGTGAAACCTCTTCGCTTAGAAAAATGGTCCCAGTTCGCTAATAATCGGACCGACATTTCGCAGATACAAATTCCACGGTGGGTAAACTATTCCCTCCCTCTGAAAAGGCATATTATGCCACTATATATGTGCTCACACAAAGCGATACCGCAACTACAAGCCACCTGCTAGTGGCAAAAGCAAAAGTTGCGCCTCTAAAAACGCTAARTCTCCCACGACTTGAACTCTGCGTAGCTCTGCTACTAGCAACACTAGCTTCCATGGTGCAGACCCACTTAGACATGGCGAAATACAAATTATATCTATGGTCTGATTCCGAAATAGTTCTAGCTTGGTTAGAAAAGCCACCGCACGCGAGTTATAGGTATGTAAAATGTATATAAGTTATAGGTATGTAAGAGTTATGCTAAGAACATGAAACATGTTAATACAAAGGTATGTAAGTAGGTACATATGTTAAGTTCAGTTCTCTCATTAATGTTAATTGATATGTATTAATGTTGTCAAAGACATTGGAATTGAGCCGTTAGATGACGTGATGCTTCAATAATACCGTATCAATATTTTTAAGTATTAAGCATAATTTTTAAAATTTGGATAGGAGAGTCTGAAGCAGAAGTGATTGAAATAAAGACGTGTTCGCTGACACAAAGCACTCCGTTTGTGACTTATTTTATTTAACTGGCGCAGTCGACGGGTTTTTAACAAAGTGTTGATAACAAAGGCATTAAAATAATTGCTGCAGATACAA
>NW_017534811.1:14834-17741 GCF_001853355.1 Bactrocera latifrons
TCCCGCAAATGAAATTGTAAACAGTCACAATAGAAAAATTATAGAAATAAGCCCATTAGAAGACGATAAAAATTTGAAAAGTATTTTTGAGAAAAATATAATACGAGGTCRTGTAGGAATATTTTCTGAKGTRCCAGATTGCAACTATAATAAAATACAACTTTTATTGATGTCTATGTTTTCTCATAATAATAAAATAAAATTTATCAAATGCACTAAGAGAGCTACAGAAATTGAAAAAGAAGAGGAGCTTCATAAACAATTATCGATATATCATAACAATGAATCAATGCATAGTGATATAAATGAAACATACCATAGTTTGAAAGATAAAATTTATTATCTAAAACTAAAAGAGCAGATTCAACTTATAATAAGCAACTGTCAAAAGTGCCATGAAAGTAAATATGGTAGAAAACCAATTTAAGCGATTTTTCGTTTTACAGAGACCCCTACCGGAAAAAATCAAATTCTTCACATTGATATATTTCATTTTAAGAAATTATCTTTTGTCACTTTCATTGACAAATTAACTAAATTTGCTACAGCTTATGATATAGTAGATCGAAATTGGAGATCGAAAATGAAAATTATAATTGAACAATTTGCTAAATTTGGAAAACCAAAGAAAGTAGTAATGGATAAYGAATTTAGGGCAGAGCAACTAATAGAATATTTTAATAAAGAAAATATAGAAGTACATTTGACTACTCCGAATAGTCATACTGGAAACGCAGAAACGAGAGACTACACTCGACCCTGTTGGAAAAGTTAACAGGTATCGACGATCCGGATCTCTCAACTGAAATGAGGATTCAACTAGTGATAGGTAATTATAATAACCTTCATCACTCCACAATTAAAGCTTCACCCAGATTTGCTCTCTTTAATATTGACCCAAGCGAATTGCATAGTAATTTAAATAAAGTAAAGCTAAGAATAATTGACAAACGAAATAAATCCAGAGAAAATTATAAAGAAAGCAGAAATGTTGGTCCAATAAAGAATTATAAACGAGTTCGTCATAAAGATCAGCCTTACTATAGAATCAACCCATKGACCAATGTTCATTTATCCAATGTAAAACGACCTTTGAAATTATCAGCACATAATTATAATTTAAGAAATAATACTAAAAACGATTGCAATGCCGAAGAGGACAATTTAAGTGCTATGTGCTCACTGCTATGAGTGACAGGCGATTTTACCTCGGACTAATTACATATTTTCACATAAAAATTATTTAAAAAAAAAAGAAACAAAAGATATGTACTTATGAATGCATGTAGTTCATTTCGATCTACATGTATATAAAATTAAACAAAGATGTACAAAACAGCAATAACGCGAAGAAATAAATTGAATTGAAACAAAAGTGAATACATAATTAAATATATATCNATCAAGTAATTTACGATCTAAAGATTCAAGGAGCTGCAAAAAATTATATTCATATGGACCCACCAGGCAGCTGGAGCTTGTGCAAGGAAAGGCTTAAACAGCATTTTAAATCCTCTAAAGACCAAATGAAAATAACAGAAGAAATTTCATCGCTTAGAGTAAGTAGCGTAAGAGATTTATGTATTTATGTATGTAATAATAGAACCGCACAAACAAGGAAATCTAATGTACCGATGGACGTTGATACGATGAGTCAAACTTTAGATGAAAGGACTAATGATTCAGAGGATATTTTTTTTTAAATTAGCCTCGGATATCACAAGAATTTATATTAACTTGACATTATTTAATAAAAAATTGATTGCTTTGGTTGACACTGGGTCAACTTTAAGCATATTAAAGAAATGCAGTTTTAAAAAATTTAACTTACCTTCATTATTATTAGATCAAACGATTACTTTAAGGACAATTAATGGCGAGGTTAGTAAGCCAAGTGAAATGGTAGTTACACCAAGCCCTACAGAATTTAATGCTCCACAAAACAGTCGTATGAAATGGGTAATGTTGGATTTTGATAAAACATTTGATATGATTTTGGGAATGGATTGGATTAGCAAAAATGTTGAGGGGTTAGATATAACAAACATGTAGTTAAAAATTAACAATGGTTTGATCCTTCCGTTTCTCACCAAATCTTTGCTGGATCAGGTAGATATCTTGGAGGTAAGTGATATGAAAAACATACCATTAGGTCATTTAAATAGACAAGAAAAAGCTACTATAAGCAAACTTTTAAAAAAATTTGACAAATTAATCTATAAACTTCATTCTTAGGACATATTTTAACAGCAGAAGGAATTAAACCAAAACCTTTCAAAATCGATGTCATTAAGAAGTTAGAGATTCCCAAAACTGAAAAACAGCTCAAAGGATTCCTTGGTATTACAGGGTACTACCGAAAATTTATAAAAAAATTTTCGAGGATAGCTTTTCCTATGATTAAATATCTAAAAAAAAATTGCAAAATAAATATCAATGACCCAGAGTACATAGGAAGTTTTGAAAATTTAAAGGTTCTGATATCATATCACCCAATTCTGAAGTATCCGGAATACGAAAAAGAATTTACAATAACAATAGATGCTAGTGACTACGCAATAGGTGCGGTATTGTCGCAACAAGGACATCCCGTTTGTTATATTTCAAGGACTTTAGATAATCACGAGCAAAAATATAGCACAACAGATAAAGAATTTCTTTCAATTATTTATGCTGTAACTTATTTAAGGCCTTATATTTATGGAAACAAATTTAAAATTGTGACAGATCATTGTCCAATTAAATATCTAAATTCGAAATATAAAGGTAAAGAATGTTCACCGCGGCATCAGAGATGGCTGCTGAAATTCTTCTTCTTCTTCTTGATTGGCGTAGTCACCGCTTACGCGATTATAGCCGAGTTAACAACAGCGCGCCAGTCGTTTCTTCTTTTCGCTACGTGGCGCC